>NW_028258173.1:5151515-5303030 GCF_053883595.1 Heterocephalus glaber | reverse complement strand
CTCTAAATGTGTGGCGATTCTGTCTTACCACTGAGGAAAGACAGTCTATTTCCCTTCTAGAAGGGCAGGAGGACTAGGAGGGGGAGCCTGAGTGAATGAACCTTGATCTTGAGCTCTAGCACAGAAGGGCCGGTGCGTGACCATCTGTGACTTCACCTAAAAGCAAACCCAGGACAGCAAAAAGCAGCAGAGAAGCCCGATAGCCTGCCCCCCGCCCCCGCCATGTCTTAGTTCAATGATTTTGTTAAAAATGAGTTCTTTCTGAAAAGCGTATATTTTGATACCCTACTTTGCCAGTGTCTTGGACATGTCAGCCTTCTTACTGACTTTTAAGGAAATGTAAATGATGGGGTATGCTTTTATGGAACTCATTTGTTTTCCGCCTCAGAGGCTACCAACTATAATTATGATAGGTTGTTGTTGTGCTCCAAAATGTCTTTGTTCAGAGTCCCTGGAGGTAGGTAGCTTGTGAAAATGGCTCAGGATGAAAGGAACTACTGCTTGCCACTTCAGGAGTGTGGATCAGGTACACCAGCTTCAGAAAGCAGATGCAAGGGAATTATTTCTATCTAAATCAGACCAAAAGGTTTTTTCTTTTCAGATTTTCCATCTGGGTCTTTTGTACCCACATCTTCCTTTATGTAACTGCCAGTAGAATACTCCATTTAAACAAAGAGGTTTACGAAAAGAAGCAAACTAATTGCAAACTAATTGTGCTGTGTCCTAGAATCATAAACTAAAGTGTGCTCTGCCAGACTTGTCACTGAGGCAGGTCCCTGCTAAAGCAGCCCACGTGGCAGGGTTAGAAAACACTGTGAATCCAGAGGCTGGAGCAGGGCTCCCCAGTGCCAGTCTCTCCCCTCCCCCAGGAAGGTGCAGAAAGCCTCAGCATTTCCTGAATCTGCACAGGAAGAAGCACAAAGGTTAGAGGAAGGCCAGAACCCCTGGCTGTCCAGATGGCTTCTGAACAAGCGCTGGAGTCCTCCGGGTGTGGACTGGGAGGGCCTGTTGGTGAGGCCAGGAAAGAGCAGGCTGTCTGTCCTATTGGAGAGCAGCTTAGGGGAAGAGGGGACACCATCTCTCTAGGGCAGAGACCACCACCTGTCGTCAGAAACCGGCTGCAATAGATAACCAGCCCTGGGGCCGCTGCCTGGGACCTCTGCCTGGGACCCACCCAGCAGCTAAACCAAAGGACCTCCGCCCCCTCCCCTGTACAGACCGGTCCATGTCCTGCTGTCCACACCAGCACAGTTTCCGGGAACTAAGCTTAGGAAGAGAGGGAGCAGGAGGCAACCCAGATCCAGATGCACCCAGCTCCTCTCCCAGTTGCTGCCTTCTCTCAGCAGCTTGAGCTGGGGAGAGGAGATGACAACGTCTGAATTGGATCTGCAAGAGGACTTTGAAACAGGACTGTCCTGAATTTTCCAACCTGAGTGATGCATCTGCCTGAGGTCCTGCCAAGAGACTGGAGGGAGGTGGTAGCTTTTGACTACAAGATGATGCAGGGTGACAGGCCAGGGATTTAGCTCAGTGGCACTGCGCCTGATCCACAAATGCAAGGTCCTGAGGTCCTGAGTTTGATCCCCAGTACTGCAAAAAAAAAAAAAAAAAAAAAGATGATGCAGGTCAAACCGGAAATGGTCATACTGATGATCCCCCACTGAGTTGAGGCTTCTCAACAAAACAACTATACTTACACTCTTTTCTGGACTCCACTTTTCCCTGTCTCCTCCTCCCTGACCCTGAGAGTCTGCCCCAGGTCCTCTTCTCAGACAGCCCAGTAGATTGTTCTGCTGCCCACTGCCTGGACGCCTTAGAAATCAAAAGCACAGGTCCCTCTACCCCCCAAAGGGAGCTGCACCTCTGTGGACCTTTAGCTGCAAACTGCTAGTTCCCCGGGGAACTGGGGTCCTGGGGTGATTAGGAATCCAGGCCCCAAGATTGCATATCTCTGGGGAAGAGTTTACAAAAGTAAGAGGGAGGGTGACAGATAGAGCTCTTCAGGAGTCTGCAACCTCTGCCCTCAGGGAGGACCCTGCCAAGAGCAGCCAGGCAGGCATCCTGGGCCGCCTGGACAATGGGAGGCCTCTGTAGGTAGCACTGGGTATTTATTGCTTCCTTATGACTTGAGTTGTCTGTCAGTTGCTTCCTGTGTACACTTGTTTTTTTTTTTTTGGTGCCAGGGATTGAACTCGGGTCCTTGCGCTTGCGCAGCAGGAGGCAAAACCACTGAGCTAAATCCCCAGCCCTCCTGTGTACACTTGTATTTGAGTCCCTGGGCAGTCTGCTGGCGCCCCAATTTTGTGCCTGCTCTACCAATGTCTATAGTACATCAAGAGTATTAGATAAGAAAAAGACAAATAAACCTCCCCAGCCATAAAATAAAATAAGATCTGATATTTTACAAATGGGTAGGAAAAATGGGGATCATGTTGGGTGAGAAATACCTAAAGTAGATGAAGTCCACAAGTCCCCGTTTTTGTTTTTTTTTGGTACCGGGGATCAAACTCGGGTCTTTGCACTTTCTTGAGGCAGGCGGTGGAACCACTGAGCTAAATCCCTGGCCCCCGTTTTATCTTTGCATCTTTCGGGAATCAGAAAAACTGAGCAGAAAAGACCAGCCTGAACAAGGCTCTTCCCCAGACCCAGGAGTCTCAAGCACAGTTGGGAGCACATCTTGTCCCTGTTACCAGCACTGGCATCAGAATCCAGGCGTCAGCTCTGAATACCATTTCTCACAGGAGAGCAGGGATCTTTGGAGAAATGGCCCCTGAGGATCAGGAACAGGAAATGCAGATATGTGTGGGACACCTTGTTACCCCAGAAAGCAGAGAAGGTTTCCAAATCCTAAGGATGCTAAAAGTCCACCACAGCTACCAGGCAACTGGCTTGTACTCCTCAAAAATGTCAAGGTCACAAAAGGTAAAGGTGGCATTGCCATTCCAGATTAAGTGAGGTTAAAGAGAAGAGAACTAAATGCAATGTTTAATCCTGGATTAGATATTGGAACAATTTTTTTTTTTCCAAAATAAAGCCCTACTGGCCCGGGATTTAGCTCATTTGTTCCACCGCCTGCCTGGAAAGCACAAGGTCTCGAGTTTGATCCCCAGTACCAAAAAAAAAAAAAACCCACAGAAAAATAAATACAGGACAACTGTGAAAGTATCATTATCATCATAGGTTAAATAATAGAATCAGTGTGGGCTGGGGATTTAGCTCAGTGGTTCCACCGCCTGCCTCGAAAGCACAAGGACCTGAGTTTGATCCCCCGGTACCAAAAAAAAAAAAAAGGCACTGAATAATAGAATCAGTGAATGTTAATTTCCTAATATTTGCTTGTTGTTCTCGATTCTTAACAGTATGTCCTGTTTTTAGGCAGTTCACACCATGCTATTTACAGGTAAAAGGCACTGTCCTTGGCCAGTTGTGTTGCTATAACAGAATAGTACAAACTGGCTGATTTACGGACAATAGAAGTTTATTGAGATCCAAGTTCTAGAGGCTGAGCAGTTCAAGACTGAGGGGCCACGTTTAGTGAGGACCTTCTTGCTGTGTCACACCTAACACGGCCAAAGGTGTGGCCTGGAGAGAGTGTGTGTGTGAGCCTGAGAAAGAAGGGCGCCCAATGTATCATTTTACCAGGATTCACTCCAGTAAAAACGAACTCCTCCTATTGCTAATTGGAGCCCAGCCTGGGCAACTGAGTGACTTAGAAAGATCCTGTCTCAAAAAAAAAAAAAAAAAAGGGGCCAGGGATTTAGTTCAGTGGCACTGTGCATGTCTTGCAAGTGCAAGGTCCTGAGTTCGATCCCCGCTACAAAAAAACCCCCCACAAAAAAACCCCCCAAAAAAGAACACCCCAAAAAACTGAGGATGTAGCTCAGTGTGAAGACCCTGGATTCAATCCCCAGTATGAGGGGGAGGCACCCCTGGGCATGGTGGTGCATACCTGTAATTCTAGCACCCTGGGAGGCTGAGGCAGGAGGACCTCAAGTTCAAGTTCAATTTGAACAATTTATTCTGTCTCAAAACAAGAAGTTAGGGCCGGGGATTTAGCTCAGTTGTTCTGACACCTGCCGTGCAAGTGCACAGTCCTGAGTTCGATCCCCGGTACCAAAAACAAAAATCAAAACAAGAAGTCAGCTGGGTGTGGAGGCGCACGCCTGTAATCCTAGCACTCGGGAGGCTGAGGCAGGAGGATTGCTGTTGAGTTCCAGGCCAGCCTGGGCTACACAGTGAGTTCAAGGCCAGCCTGAACTACACAGTAAGACCTTGCCTCAAAAAAAAAAAAAAAAAAAAAGTCAGGGCCGGGGATGTAGCTCAGTGGCACAGCAGCTGCCTGGCAAGCACAAGGCCCTGAGTTCAACTGCTGCTACCAAAAAAAAAAAAAAGAATGTCAAAAGGGCTCAGGATGTAACTCAGTGCAAAGGCCCCCAGCTCAGTCCCCAGAACCAAAAAACAAACAAAACCCCCAACCCTCCTCTGATAATGGCATGGATCCATTCCTGAGGGCAGATCCCTCTCCACCCCTTCTCCTTTTTTTTTTTTTTTTGGTACCGAGGCTCAAACTCAGGATCTTGTGCTTGCAAGGCAGGCGCCTCTTCTCTTCTTTGTTTTGTTTTGTTTTTGGTACCGGGGATCGAACTCGGGTCCTTGCGAGGCAGGCGGCGGAACCACTGAGCCAAACCCCTGGCCCCTGCCTCTTCTCTTCTTAAAGACCCTGTCTCTCAGCACTTGCACTGGGAATGAAGTTTCCAACACTCAACCCTGGGAAAACGTATTCAATCTATTGCAGGCAGCGTGTATAATTCGCTGTCAAATGGTTTAAACACATTATCCATGCATGAAGGTGATTAAGCAAATGTGGTAAAATGCTAACAAGGAATCTGGGAGAAGGATAGATAGGTCCTTTTGTACTATTCCTGCAACTTTTCTGTAAGTCTAATATTATTTCCAAATTTTAAAAATTACCAAAGGAGAAAAGGAGACCATGGGGGCCAGCCTAAAGGATCTCTCTACAAACTGTTTTCGCATAACCACGTAAGTGATGAGGGAAAGCTCTTCCCACAATTCCACTTAGAAGTAGAAGGAATAACGGCAGCAGATAACCACTGTTTAAGGGCCTCACAACAACGACTGCAGCGGGCACCAAACCCCAAGACAGAAGTGTGGTCAGTGAAGGAAGGCTGATGGCACAGACTGTGGATCCGGGGGGTCCCTGAACCTGGGCCGTGAGGGCGTTCCAAGGAGGGATTCTGGTTGAAGACAATGTAGTTGAATTAATAAATCCAGCCTCTAATGCTAAAAGTGTTTTGTTTTGATTCATTAATTTTATTGGTACATTTTAGGTGTACAATATGATGACATTCATCCTTGGAAATTTGTACCTTTACATAATCTCTCTTGGTTCTTCTTTTTCCCCATTCCCCTGCCCTTCCTTCAAACCCTCCACCCCTCCATTCACAAAGACTTTGTTTCCCCTTTTTTCCTTTTCTCATGTTTTTCCTTCCCCCTACCGACCCCCACTTCCCCTTTGGGCCTTTTCTTATTTCATATTATCTATTATACATTTTAGTCCTCATTTACACGTTCAGTTTCTCACACCAGAGAAACTATTCAGTATTTACACGTGTGTCCTATTTATTTCACTTAAGAGTATAGCCTCAATGTGCATCCATTTAGCTATAAATGTCTCTAGTTTCTCATTCTTTATGACTGAGTAGTACTCCATTTTATTTTAAAAAATCCTACATCTTCTTTATCCAGTCACCAGTTGATAGGCATTGGGGCTGTTTCCAAGATTTAGCTATCACAAACTGTGCTGCTATAAACATGGGTATGGATATATTGCTGTGGTATGATACTTTTAATTCTTTCAGAAAGATACCCAACAGGGGAATAGCTGGGTCAAACGGGACCTCTAATCCTAGTTTTTCTGAGGAATCTCCATACTGATTTCCATAGTGGTTGCACCAGTCTATACTCCCATCAAGAGTGGAGAAGGGCTCTTTTTTCCCCACAACCCTGCCATTTGTCATTGGCTTTCTTTCTTTTTTTTTTTTTTTGGTACCGGGGATCCAACTTGGGTTCTTGTGCTTGCGAAGCAGGCAGCGAAACCACTGAGCTAAATCCCCAGCCCATGGCTGACTTCTTGATAGCAGCCATTCTTTCTGGGGTGAGGTAGAATCTCAGCATTGTTTTCATTTCCATCTCTCAGATGACCAGTGATGGTGAACATTTTTTCATATGTTTGCTATTTCTACTTTGTCTGAAAAATATCTGTTCATATCAGATGCCCATTTTTGGATTGGGTCTTTAAATTCAGGGGATCTGATTTTTAAAAAGTTTTTTATATATTCTAGATAGTAGACTTTTGTCTGAGGAACAGCTGGTAAACATTTTTCCCCACATTGTGCGCTGTCTCTTCACTCTGTTGGTGGAAGACCGGTCTCAGAACTGTTTCTCCCAATTGGCCATTTAAGTTTAATAGTAAAAGGACTGGTTAGTGATAACAATGCATTGTAAAACCTTCAGGAGGAAAGGAGAATGTGCTTTGTGGGCCATTTGTTTTCTATTTGTGTGTGACAGTTTTAAATTATTCTGTCACAGAATTTTGAGACCCGTTAAAAAAAAAAGACCTCTACTCTTTTTTTTTTTTTTTTCTTTTTGAGACAGGGTCTCCATGTGTAGTTCAGACTGGACTTGAACTCACTGTGTAGCCTAGGCTGGCCTTGAGCTCACAGCGATCTTCCTGCCTCAGCCTCCCAAGGGCTAGGATCCTGGGTATGTGCCACCACACCTATGACTATTACCTAAGCAGCTATACTTATAATCTTACTGGTTGATCATAGTTGTGACCCACATCGCAGCCACCTCATGATTTTGTACCTGCCTTGTGATTTTGCTCTGTAAAACTTCCTCTGAGAAGTGGTCTCATTGGCAGCCTGCTTTTGGGTCTCTCAGGAGCCATCTCTCTCAATAAGTTTTTCCTACTCTTAACCTCAATTGTTCCTTAGAATTTATTCTTCGATGTTGGGGAACACAAACTTGGTGTATCTGACATCTAGCAGGTTAGGAGTTATATTATTTCCTCTGTATCAACAGTGGGTGCTCTGATGTGGCTCTCAGACCCCTCACCAGCATCAAAGGAACTATCTTCCCCTTCAGCTGCTTCTTCCTCTATCTCCTCCTCCTCCTCTTCTTTTTCTTTCTTTTTCTTGAGACAGGGCCTTGCTATGCGGTTCAGGCCAGCCTCAGCCTCCTGCCTCAGCCTCCTGAATGCTAAGATTACAGATGTACACCACTATGGCCCACTCTCCCCTGGGCTTCTGGGAGTGCAGCTAGCACGGTGCTCTCAGCTGTGGCAGACCAGAGGCGCTGCCCCCGGGGAAGAGAAGCTTTGAAGGCCCACAGAGCCTGCAGGAGCCTTACTGACACTGCAGGCACCCGGCTGCTCCTGTGCCTAGCCTGTCTCTATTCCCTCTTCCTGCTGGAGCTGCCCCAGGGGACTGGGCCGTCACAGTCAGGCTCCTGGGGACTTGACCTGTCACAGGCCACATTTCTCACTCTGACTAAACTACCTAGGACGTCAAGTTTATCTCACAGAGCCAGGCGCAGCACACAGTAAACACTAGATGTTCTCCTCACACTCAAGCCATGCTTTCTTTGCTCTCGTGGTTACAGATTTTTTAAAAAATTCCTTTCAGAGCCAGGCATAATGGCACTATAATCCCAGCACGAAGGAAGCTGAGGCAGATTGCCAAGGGTTCAGGGCCAGCCTGGACTACATAGTGAGACCTTACCTCCAAAACAGAAAACAAAAAATAATAAAAAAAAGTAATAATTTCTCCCAAAAGACCAAAAGGGGAGACTGTATCCCACACTATCTTTTCTCTTCAACACACACTTTACTGAGATATAATTCATACAGCATAATTAGTGTACAATCCAGTGGTTTTTAGTATATTCAAAACTGTGCAACCATCACCACAATCAAGTTTCAGAACTTTCTCCCTCCCCTCCTTGCCAAAAAAAGCTTCGTACCTATTAGCAGTAGTGTTTCTTCCCTCCATTCCACATGCGGCCAGCCATCAATCTACTTCCTGTCTTTGTAGGTTTGCCTATTGCGGATTTTTTTTTTTTTTGGAAACAAGGTCTCGCTACATTGCTCAAGCTGAACTTGAACTTGCAATCTTTCTGCCTCAGCTTCTCAGAATGCTGGGATTACACTCATGTGGCACCACCTTTTGGTTTTCATGATGCCCATCTTTTCATGTGCTTATAGGTCATTTGTGTGCTTCTTTCAGAGAAATTCCTATTTAAGTTTTTCATTCTTTTAAAAAACTGGGTTATCTTCAATATCTGTAGTCTTGTTTTCTTCTGTGGAGGGGAACATCACCTCTTCCTAGAGTTACTGTGTGAAGATTAAGGTCAGAACATCTGCAAGGACACAGCACACTGCTCTGCATTTAGCACGAACTCTGAAAAGGTAGTGAATGAACCTTCATCTCACCTTGGAAGTGGAAGCCAGGTCTAGGTCTTTCTGCTTTACACCATCTGGCTTAGCGGTTCCCAGGAAGACAGGCTCAGTTAACGTCTCTAAGGATCAAGGGGCAATCACTCTACCCAATATTCAAACTTGAATCTTATGTGCTTTGCCTTCTTTCGCTGAATGTTTTCTTCCTGGAACAATTTTCTTAATTTTACTCCCCTTTGCCAGCTGCTTCCTCTCCTGACGTTTACCTCGCAGCAGCATTGAAGAAGTGGAGGACCAGACAGCGCCTGACAGTTCCGACGTGAATAGATAAATCCCTGAAGGAGCGGAGGCTGGCAGCCTGGGAGTACAACCGTCCCATGTTGGAGAGCTGCACAAACGGTAATTAAAATACTTAAGACGAGTTTTCAAAAACCCTGATTGCAGCCTGAATTATTTAACTCGGGCCCAAGGAATCTGCATTCGTGGCGAGCCCTAGGCCGCCATCGGGTCCTGATTTGGGGTCGGTGGCACCTGCCCTGGAGGTGGGGGGCTGGAAATGATTTATCACTCAGGCCCAGAGGCGAGTCCGGCTTGATCTGACCCTCCGCGCCCTTTGGTAAGTCGGGGCCCACCTTCCTCAAAGTCGGCCCGCACCAAACCCGCCCTGGTGAGACAGGGGCGTGCGCAGCACCTGCCAGATCTCACCGGCCACTGGGATGCCGGGAGTGTGAAAAAGAGGCAAAGGTTGTGTGTGCGCGCTGGACGGGGGTCCGAGGCCGCTAGGGTGGGGAGAAGCCGGGGGGCTCTGAGGGGGGCAGGGACCGGCTCGAATTCCTCTCGCTTTAGGACGGTCCGCGGCCCAGGAAAAGCCCTACAGACCACCCGGGGGGCGCGGGGACAGGGCCTGTCCCAGGAGGGCTACCAGCCAGCGGGCCTCGTGCAAGGGCGGTACCCAGGCCCCACACCCTGGGGCCAACCGGGACTCGTGCTCGCGAAAACCGCTCACGCGAGCCGAGGACAGCAGCAGGGCCCACTGAGGATTAGGCTCGGTGGAGACCCATGCACCGGGTCTGCGGCGCAGGCGCGAGCGTGGGACTCCGGTGGGCGGGATGGGCCACTGCGTGCTTCTCATTGGATAGCGCTGCTTGTCAATCACGGATGAAACGCGAGCGGAGGATGTGCTAACCCAATGGCAATCCAGGACCTCGCCTTCGCGGAAGATTGGCAGGTACGCGAACCACTGAAGCGCCGCGGAGGGGTACCAGTGCCCTGCTGTGATAGGTCAAATCTGACGTTTTTAATGTGCATGATTGCTCAGTGTATATACGGTAGATGCTTTTCCTAGAATTTCTTAGATTCTTGGGACCAGATGATGCACCCGTCATGTCATATATAGGGTCAGGGCGCTAGGTCCCAAGTAGTCACAGAGATACTAGGAACAGTGCGTTCTTCGGTGAACTAAAGCTAAGAGTAAGTGGATGGTAGTCAATAGAAAATGAAACATAAAACAGTTTATTGGAGGGGGGAAATGCAAAAGGGCCCTAAACATTTTAATGGGGCGCTCAGACCATTTCACGTAAGGAAGAAGGCAAGTTAGACCTTTACTGAACCAAGATTTCTGATCCATCCGCTTGGCAAAAGTCCAAAAGCTTGACAACACTGTAAAGAAAGGTGCAGAAATTGGTTCTCCCTGTAGAAGATGCAGACTAACCTTTGACCTAGCAGGCTTCTTCTGGGCGTCCACTCTGCAAATGAACTTCCACAAACAGGAAGCAACACGTGCCCAAGCTTTATAGTAATATTATTTGAATTAGTAAAATTCTGAAAACAATGAAGAGGCCGTCAGAGGGAGAAATGGCTGAAAAAAACTGGGCTGTGGCATTCAAAAAAAAAGTAGCAGCCGGGCATGGTGGTGCTCGCCTGTAATCCCAGCGCTCTGGGAGGCTGGGGCTGGAGAATGGAAAATTCAAGTCCGGGTGATTTAATGACTTAATGAAACCTGTCTCAAAATTAAAAAAAAAAAAGGAGGGGCATCGGTTTGAGATACAGCTCAGTGCAAAGGCCCTAGGTTCCATCCCCAGTACTGGGGGAAGAAACAAAGAATTGGGAAGATGACAATATTTTCTAAGGAATGATTTATCTACAGACATTGTAGGTAGGGTGCTAAGAAATGCCAAAAGGATAGAACCTAAACTGATAAAAACAGAGTGCTTGGTAAAAGTCCTAGGGGGAAAAATAGAAAACAAAATGACAGTAGTTTAAACAAACAAACAACAACAACAACAAAAGTGTGGCAATGGAAAATCTCTGGGCTAGACCTTTGTTTTCCCAGACCCAGCAGTACACCTGGGAAGGCATGCTTGGCTGAGTGAGCCTCGAGTTATTTAAAACTGGGGGGTTACGCTGTAGACTGGGCTAAGGATTTCTGGTACTCTGCTCTTCTCCAAAAAGGCCTCTCCCTGGAGGCTTTGAGAACAGGAGGAGGGAAACAGCATTGACATGGGAGAGTAGGAGACCTGCCTACCCGGCACCTCTCCAGCACGGAGTAGAGTCGCTATCCCAAATGGGGTGGCAGACCTCTCGGATGACTGTGGGTCTCTGCCAAGTCCAGCCGTCCTGCAGATGCGGCCCAGAGAGAGGTGTCTTGCTGGTATTCTTCTGCAGTCCCTACTTCCACATAAATGACTCTGTTGCCTTTATTTATTTATATTTATTTATTTATCTGAGGCAGAGCCTGTGTAGTCCAAGTTGGCCTCAAACTCACGGAGATCCTCCTGCTTCAGCTTCTGGAGTGCTGGGGTCACAGGTGTGCTGGACCCATTCACGTTTATAGTTGAAATCTGATCCTGTACTTTTCTTCCCAGGCCCAGAGAGCCCCCCAGAATATAAACTTGGGCTTTGTCAAACTCTTAGGTACAGGGAGGTCCTTGAGACAAACACATTTTCTTAAAATCAAACGGGAAAGGCCAAACCCACAGTGAGCTGTTTGTAGTAAAATGATTCACATGTTCAGAGTTAAGAAAAATTGAAAACCAGTACAGGCCCTCCATGGGCATTCACAGCAAGGTTGCCTCCAGTATAGCTAACTCATGGCCATTGGAGAAGGCAGTTATTTGTAATACAGGAATGGAGGAGCCAGCTAATCCTGTCCACAGGGTGGAGCTACAACAGTCATTTTTGCAGGAAAGGAGGCCCGGAAGAGTTTGTAGCACAGGGATTGGTAAATGGGGATGTGTGACAAGGGGCCCCGTGTGGTTCTGAGCCTGGAGACAAGAATTAGTGTCTCAGCCACTGCTGTTTGTGTTTTAGGGCAGTCAGCCTAGGACAGGGCCAGAGTAGAGAAGGAGGGGTGCATTGAAAGGCTCGGAGCCTGATTCCCACTGCCAGGTGTGACTTTGAACACCTGTGTGGTCTTTTAACCCCAGTCGGAAGAGAGTTGGGTTGAGGTTAGCTTTTCTTGGCTGCGATGGCTCCAGGCCCAGGTGGAAGTGACATCATTGTTATGGCTTCGGCCCGGGTGAAAGTGACATCATAGTGATATTTTGGCATGGGCTGCCACACAGATGCCTCCCTCCATGTTTGCTGTCTCCATCCATCCTGCCCTGTATTTCTTTCTCTCCTACCTTATGTTTTCCAGCAGCCCTAATGGTATTTTGTTTCCTCATCCCGATGCCACAGTGATCCCATCCCCTTGCTCATAATTGGAGGAAACACAGGTACATGGCATATCCTAGCCACTGGGACTGGAAGGTGGAGGGTGGCATCTGGAGCACTTCTACTCCTGGACACAAAAGCAAGAGATGGTCCTTTTCCCGCTTCTGGACTTGACACCTGGACTCCTGCAGCCATCTTGCCATCATGAGGAGAGCTAGTCTGCAGCAAAGGGCCAGGGAGAGACTGAGCTAAGAGAATGGCAGCTGAGCCCTGGGGCTAGAGCTGCTGTTCCTTTGGACTTCTCATGAGAGACTGTCCTCTTATTTAAGCCAGTTCAGTTGGAGTTTTGTCTTTGCAGTCAGGACATCTCAGCAGCTACAAGTGTACAAAAGTTCCTTCCACTTATTTTCCCCACAGCCATGAGGCTTTTGACTCAAGCACATGTGAGTTATTCCTGCTTGGGAAAGGGGGTCCCTGGGGCCCAAGATAGGGAACAGATCATCCTGGAATCATAGAGTATCTAACATGCATTTACAAAAACAAGACTATTTTTTTTTTTAAAAAAAGAAAAAAGCATCGACAACAAAAATGAACAGAAAAAAGCTCGAACATTTGGACTGAATGGCAGATCCAGAGCAAAGCAAGTATCTTCAGCAAAGAAGGGCCAGGGATTCAGCTCAGCAGTGCTGCACCTGCCTTGTAAGCGGAAGGTCCTGAGTTTGATCCCTGGTACCGGAAAAAAAAAAGAAAGAAACGAAAGGAATATGCACCATGAGGGCTCCCTGAAAAGCTCAGGCACACAGGAGGCGATGGGAAGAAGTTAACCCTAGTCACTTGAGGTGTCCAAAATGCCACGGGTTCTTCCATTTAGTGATTTCATTTGTTTCAGCAAATAAAAACTAATCTAAGAGCTTTCATATGTTCCTTCCATAGCACCCTCCCTAACTCAGTTTTCTTGCTGTCTGTGGGGCTATGAAAAGCAGGATCTGTGGGCAGGAAGGAGCCAGCTTCATTTCCACCACCATCGTGATGCATTTATTCAGGGACCAAGAGGTCGCCTGTGGTGTCCCAGGCACTGTCTTATAGATCATTTGAGCATATATATATATATTTTGTTGTTGTTGTTGTTTTTGTTTTTTGCAGTCCTGGGGATCAAACTCAGGACCTTGCACCTGCTTGGCAAGCAGTCTACCACTGAGCTACAGCCCAGCTCCATGCTTCGTATTCGATTTCATCTCTCCAGAATGTCTAGACATAGACATGTAGGTGTAGGTGCCTTCAATGCACACAAGTCTTCTACATATATAAAGGAAGTCTCTGCTTCCGTGAAACTCTTAGAGGCAGCTCACTCCGACACCACTGTGGTGGCCCAGGGTAGAAGCTGAGCCTTTGAATTCAACTTTTTGCTAAAGAACGCTCCCCTGCTGCTTGCTGCCCCCACAGGAGCTTCCAGAAACCCTTCTAAGACAGAATGAGAAGGCGTGTCTGGGGCAGGAGCTGTGGTGATGTCCTGTCCTCACTGCACCCTGAACCTCTCTCCACCCGACTTGTTGGGGCCTGCTGGGGCGGGACTGAGCTGGCTCAGCAGAGGGCCTCAGAGGGTCACCCAAGGGCCAATGACAGCCGAAGCCTCACCTGCCGGCAGAAACCAAAGGGTTGGGGGTTTTCTCCTCTGAAGAGAACGCTGATTCCCACAAGGTGATACCTAAATCGCAAGTGTTGAGCAAAATTGTATGTCATCCACCTCGCTATCTATACGATCAACTTCTGCCTGCTGAAGTGTGGAAATCACAAGCCCTTGCGCCCAGGGTCAGGGCAGTCCTGGTACCGGAGTCAGGTCATCCTGCGTCACGTCTTGCTGGGCGGCGGCCTACATGTCATAGAGCCGGAGCTGCTCCTGCACGTCACCATCGGACATCTCGCCAAACGTCTCCTTGTTGTCCTTCATGAGCTTAAAGATGGCAGCCAGCTGCTCTTTCTGAACTCTGTCAAGAAGAAAGGATAAGAGGAAAAAGATGCTCCTACCCCAGCCAACAGTGAGAGACTTTGGAGCAGTGGGTGGGGTATGGGTGGAGGAGGGGCTCTCTTCTCTCCATGGTTTCTGCCTTTGCTTTTCGGTATAACACAAAGCAAGTGGGAGGCTGAGGCAGGAGGATCGCCACGAATTTGAGGCCAGCCTGGGCTACATATCAAGACCCTGTCTCAAGAAAGAAAACAACCAAAAAAACCCTCCCAAAAAAGAATAGGGCCGGGGATTTAGCTCAGTGGTTCTGTCACTTGCCTCGTAAGCACAAGGAGCCAAGTTCGATCCCTGGTACCAAAAAAAAGAATAAAACCTAACAGGACAAAACTCACTTGAATCGAAGACACTGGCTTGCTCTAACACACTCCACACTGGGATTCTAAGGTTCAGATTTACTGTGGAGGTTGGGGGTCTGAAAGTATCCCTTAGGGTCCCATAGTGATACCTCAGTTTCCCCATGTTGACTGTGGATCTTACAGTAAGGCAAGGAGGAAGAGAATATGTCTCATTAAGTGGCTTGTACTCGTATGAAGAAACAGCCTCAGTTTAGGGGGATTGGCCAAAAGCGGGGGAAGGGAAAACATCATGGGCCGGGGGAAGGGAGAGCATACGGGTGGCTACAGGAGAGCTGGGCAAAGGGGCAGCAGTAGGCTGAGGTCCAGCCCGTGAGGCTTCCTTTCTTGGAGCAAAGGCCTTCTATTTTGCACAAAGATGCACTTTGGCAGGTGGTGGCCAGGCCCCTTTCCAGGGCCTGGGCATGAGGACTGGCAATCGTGTTTACTGCCCTCGGGACCCGTGGCTGCGTACATGCTGTACATGCTCTGTTATCTTTATGAGGCTCAGCCCCACCATCTGACTGGCACAGGACAACTCCCATAGCAAACACAAAGGGCGGCAGGACGGCCAAGGAAGCCAGGGCACTGTATGACTTTGTTTGTTCCGCTCTAGCACCTTACACGGCGAGCCCACTGTGGCTCCCTCTCCCCATGCCGGGTTCTCGATTCTGTACTAATTTAAAAAATTTTATTACTGTTCAAGAAGCATTGCCATGAATTCCCCTTGAAAATATTCCCCCTTGCATCAGACACACTTATCCCATCATTCCTGTCCCTTTCTGAAGCTGGTCTGGAAGTCCTCTTTTGTGGGTCTTTAGTTGCACCGTTGTGGCTGCCTCGATGCCCAGAACCAATTGCAAACATTTACCTTTTGTGGTCATTTTGACTTGGGGAAGAGCCAGAAGTCATGGCACGATTTGGTGAAGAAGGTGAATGAGGACACTGTAATGTTTTTGCGATCCTGGCTTTCTGTTGAATGGCGCTCAGCAGCAATGAACAGTCACCATGTTTTTGATTACAGCTCAAAAAGACACTCACCACAGAGGACTTCCAGAAGTGGTTCAGAAAGTGGCAAGAACTATGGGACACGTGTGCTCCAAGTGAAGGGGGCACGTTTTGAGGGGGGCGAATGGCAATGTGTCTTCTGCAATCAGTTTTTAAAATTTAAACGTTCACCATGGTTTTCGACCACTCCTAGTATATTCAAGCTCCCCTATCTGGAGAAGGGTCCTACGGCACACACTTTTACCCTACTGTCCAAGCAAAAGGGGTATCATGAGCCAGAAGGGCTTGTGCTGAGCACTGTGACCGAATCACTACCCATTTGCATATGAGCATCTCCCTGAATGAATACAAGGTATTTCACAGAAGTGGCTGTGCCAACTGCATATTTTAAACAGGGTGGGCACAAGGCTTCATACTCTGTGGAAGAATAACAGAGCATGAAAATGAAAGAGAGCTCAAAATTTAATAAGTTCCAAAGAGACTACTTTTTTAAAAAGCAAGCTGAAAAAACACACAGTAACCAAGGTAGGTCATCTACTCAAAGTTTATTGGACCAAAGGAAGGCTGAATACAGAGAGCCAAGCCGTTGGGATACATGAGGCCTGCTGCCTACAAGCCAGCTTCGGAAGTTTCAGACAACCCTAAATAACTACACTCGGAGGAGGCCACTACTTCATGTTAATAAGATCCTGGCTTGGACAGGGTCATAACTATTGCTACTGAGTAATGTATGAGTACATCTTCTGTTCATCACGTGGTTCTGCGTCAAAGGCATCGGCTGTGTGGCTGTTGCTTTGTCACCTGTTCTGCCTGAAGCCCTGAACCTAAGGAATCAAGGCCAAGGCGAAGGCTGCCGGAAGTCCATGCCCTGGGAGGGGATGCTGGACATTTCCCGGCCTTCCATTAAATGTAAAGTTATTCTGTAAACTTATTGCTTTAGAAAAAAAAGTTTTAGCCAAGAAATCTAAGAACTGTAAATTGGCATAGTATAAATGTTGTCAAATATAAAATTCCAAGAAGCTAACCTGGGATTGATCTGCTTTTCTGGTGAGGTTCTAGCTAATCTATGAACCCTTCTGGGAAAAGGCATAGCCCAGAAATCTATTTAAAACTAAAACTATTATTATTGCTTCTGCCAGAGCAAAAGTGGAGATTCTGCTGAGCTGGTAAGAATGTCAGTGAAAAGACCTCTTTAGCAACAAGAGGGCTGGACCCAAGCCACATCTAGGAGACAAAAACGGGCAGTGGTAAAGCCAATACTGGCACTGGCTCTTTGCTGCCCAGTAATCAATATGGCACCTCTCATCCCTGGAATGAGCCAGTGAGAAAAAGAGGGAAGCAGGCTCCAAGGGAGAGGGCCACGGTCAGCCATCCCTGACAGAGCGAGTGAGCACCGGGGAGTGTAGCTGCATTGGTCTGTCATTCCTCAGTCTCTTGTGATTTGGCTTCAGTGAGGGGCAAGGGAGGAGGACTGAGATAAATCCTACTCTGATTTTAAAATGTTGGAGCTGCTGAAGTTGGTGTTCCTCGGGCATAAAGGGCATGCAGAGAGCAAGCTTGGGTGGTAAGAGAAACCCAAGTCTGACTCATCTCTTAAAACCCTTCAGGTTAAAAATGGGACCCGCACAATTGGGGTGAGTGCCTCCAGACAGGGCAGGACCACAGGCACGGCCCAGGGTCCCACCAGCCAAGGGGAAGTCCCGACAGGGGCAGGGGTCCTGCATTTCAGAGATTTGTAGGCAAGGACCCCAGAACTGCATGGGCTCCTCTCTTGGGCTTTCTGTGTTATCACTCAAGCTTTTAAGATGCCAAAAGGAAAAGCATTCAGGAGGAGGCTAAGGATAACTTCATTATTCTTCCGTTCTGTAAAAAGAAATAGGGAGAAAAAGAGAATGTATTTTATTCATTCCATCTCACAAGTGTACTGGGAGAGAAAAGGGGGGAGGAGAACGTTTGAAGTTGCAGATGCCACACTAGATGCCGGGTTCTCACACACCTGGCAGTTTGCGCCTTGTCACCTGCAGCAGGACAGTCTCAACACAAGGCTGGCCAGAGCTCGCAGAGATCCCTACGGACCCCACCCAAGCCCGGTAGCCATGGGCCACTTTCAAGCCTCTGCGGGGCATGGGAAGTGGCTGGGCATTCAAGCTTGCCGCTCTTTGGTTGGATGGTTACAATGACATTTCTGTCCCTCGAGATAACTTCTGGTTCCCACTGGCTGGGTTCTGTTCCCTCTGGGGATACTGTCAGCCTACACGTTCCTCCAGAGGGCCCAAAGAAAGGTGTGCCCGCCCTTAAGAAGAAATTGACAGAGAACAGGACGGCATCTGATCCTGTGTCTCTGGCGCCCTCTCCTGGAGGACGGACTCAATGAGCACTTCCAGAGTTTGAAATTCACGCGTGTTGATTTTTGGTTTCATGGGTACATACATCTGGCAGAAGTACTAGGAGAGCCATTCCAGAGCTGTGGTTCCTCCACCTCCTCCTCCCCTTGCCCAATGTGCCATACAAAACCCTCCTCTAGAGTCTCGTCCACTTCCAGAGAGTCAGGATAGTCCTGCAGACCCTTTGATGCCGCCAGGCCCGCAGGCTGAGCTCTGCTTTTCCTCTGGGACCAGCTGGTGGGAAGGGCCGATGGGCAGGAGCGACAGACATGCTGCTGCTTTTTCCTGCCAAGCTATGACGCCAGCCAGCTTCTCTATCTCAGGGTGGGGAACTGGGTGAGAGGGAGGCCTCCTGCCCCAGCCTGCATTGAGCTGGAGGTGGCACCTCCCAGACAAGCTGCGGGGACCGTAGGACACCCTCAAGGCAGAGGCCATGCTGGGGAAGCATGTGAAGCTCTATCCAGAAGAGACCCGAGGAGGTGAGCCAGCTGGACAGCAGCGGCCACCTCTAGATCTACAAACCTAACCACTGTGCCAGTCCCTGGGCAGAACAAGCTGTACCTGTGAGCAGCCCAGGGGTAGGAGCCCAGGTAAGCTCTCAGAGAGAGCTCAGGTGGGGCCTCCTGCTCCCAGTCCTGCTTCCTGACCTGTTAGCCGGCCTTCCGGGGCTTCCCAGAGCAGGGAACCACCACAGACACTGGCCGAGCTGATATGCCTCGGGGAGCACTTCGCCTGTTAGCTAGCTCGCAACCCCACTGAGTACCCTGAACAGTGGGAAGAGAATCAGAGAGAGGCAGAGTCTGGCAAGGAAGACTGATGGCCAAAGAAAAGAGTGCCCCGCTTGCTGCCTTTGGTTCAGAAGTTTGACAGTAACATGCATGTTATTTTTCATAGGAAAGCTCTAGGGCAGCTCCCTGGACTCAGCTAGGTCCTGAACTGTCCTGCAAGCCATCTGCTCCCCCAACCCCCACAGGGACTATTGTGCTGAAGGTGAAAAAACGAAGCTAAAAGGACCAGCTTCTGCAACCTCAAGCATTACCCCAAGGGGGCCCAGGCAGCTCAGCTGGGACCACATGCAGGGCAGGAGGAGCAAGCAGATGCCGCAGGCATTTGAGAGCCAGGGGAGCATGCTGGGCAGGGCAGCAATGGAATGAACAGGAACTCCGCCCTGCCTGTGACCTCTGCCAGCCCCTCCTCAACTCGGGGCATACAATGATGACCACTGGGGTGCCCAGGAGGAGTTGGGGGCTCCTCCCTCACCTGAGAGCAACTCCCGGGTACTGTCTCCACCCCACAGGAGAGCAGAGTGTGCAGTGGGGTTCTGGAGACCCCTGAAGGCCCACTGGGAGAGGTCCTCTTGGGCTCTGGGGGCTCTGCTTTCTTTTAAAATAATGCAGAAGGATTTTCCTTTCATTTCCAAGGCCCCAGCTCTGAACACGGGTGGCAGCGACAGCCCAGTCACAGCCTGGCACTGGTCTCTCCTATTCTAATGGCCCCTCCAGGCCATGCTGTGCATCAACCTGAGCAGAAAGAGGTCACGGTGCTGTCTCAGCCCCATCTGGGAGCCTTGGAGGATGTTGGGCGTGTCAAGCGCTCTCTGTCCTCTCCTCCTGCGGATGCTATTCAGGGATTTGGGCGCCATGCAGCATCTGCTGTAGCTTCTGAGCTCTGCCACTGGAGCTCTAGAGCAGCTACAGACCACAGGAAAATGAGTGACCATGGTTACCCTGGGTTTACACCAGCAGGCAGGGACAAGGAGTGGCCCTGGCCATGGTCGGCGTCCTGGCTCTGATGATCAGAACCTGCCTGTCCCACAGCTCAGAGCACAGACTGTTCTCAGGGTGTCTGTCCCTCACTGTCTAGAGCCAGTTGGTGACCTGACAGGACTGCAAAGTGATGAGTCCACAATCCTGCAGTGCCCCCCACTGTGGGTTTCAGGGATGGCAGCTCCCCCAGCTCACATGGAGGCACTAGCACCCCAACCATCAGAGACTTAACTCCTCTCTGGGAGCCCCTGGCCCTGGGAAACCCTTGTTCGTGACAAGAAGGCTCCTGGCTAGGGTGGGAGGGAAGTGCATCCATTGGTTATGAAGGTGGTGAGGAGGCGGTTTAGACCACGGCCATGGGGACACGTTAGAGGCAGTGTGAGGGAAACACCACTAGTCTAGCAAATCAATCTCCTTACCAAAAGGATTTGCAAGAATGTTTGAGGCTCAGGACCTAGGGAACTTGCTACAGGGAAGTGAGGTCAGAGGTCAGCTCAATCCTGCAATATAAAGGCAGCAAAAGGGGTCACCAGAGGGGCAGCAGCTCCCAGGAAGGGACCTCCCTCCTGCCTGTGCCTAGGGCAACCCCTGATGCCAGCGCAGGAACCAGGGGAGCCAGGCACCAGGAGGGAGGCAGCAGCCAAATGGGGCGCCGGGCAGGGCGGCTCAGCTGGGAGGGACTCGGGGCGGCGCAGGAGCACCGCCGAGGTGGCCCAGTCCCTGGGTCCGCCCGGCTACACGGCAGCTGCGCTCACCAGCAGGGGGCGCCCCTCCGCTTCGCCGGGCTGGGAAAGTGACACAGCTCGAAGAGCCGGGCTTCGGCCACCCGGGCAGCGGCTTGACATGAGTACGTGGCCCGGTGCACATCCGCTCCTCTCGCGCCCAGGCCGAGCACTCCTGGCCCCGGCGGGGCAGCGTGGAGGGGGTGCGAGCAGCCTGATTCTAGAAGCTGCGCAGCTGCGATGCCTCGGAGTCCGCGGAGCAGAACAGATAGCGACAGGCGGGGCGGGCGGCTGCGACTGGACCGCACCAAGATCCCGCTCTGTCCCGGGTGACGAATTGGTTTCGTCATGGTCTCTACACGCAAGTGAACAGCAGGCTCTGCTCCGGGCTCTTCTGGCTTCTCATTTTTCTTTTTTTTTTTTAACTGGGGGAGGCTGGATGGGGGCTAAGGGAAACCGCACCATGGCCCCTCTTTCCCCCACCATCGGCTGCCTCCTTCCAGCGGGGTCACCAGGACGGAAGACCACCCCAACCGGAAAGGAAGGGTGCCCGGGGGGCGTGGCCCGTGGGAGCCCCGCCCACACCCGGTCCCCGAGAGCGAGCGGCGCTCACCTCTGCTCCTCCTCCAGTTCTTCTTTGGTCATCATCTTCTTGTACTGGTTCCCCCTCAGCTGCCCCGGGCTGTATTTAAAGGAGAAGGCCTCTCCTGTGGAGGGGAGACCGGTGAGAGCCACGTGGAGATTCAACCCCGCCCCCCCCATCTCTTTCCCTTTGTTAGTTTTGCTGGTTTTTGAGACAGGGTTTCCCTATGTAGCCCAGGCTGTCCTTGAACTCATGGCGATCCCCCACCCCCCACCCCCCGCCCCGCCTCAGCCTCCCGCGGGCTGGGATTACACCTGCCCCTTTGTTAGCTTTAAAATAAGCACCTCATGCAGAGAGCCCTCCTGTCAATCAGGAACAAGTGGCCCACGCGTAACCCTGGCGCCAGTGTGGCGACGTCCCCAGCCTCGGGGAGGGCTGGACACTGGACAGTCTTCTTACCCAGCTGCTGCTCTAAACTCATCCCATTCCTTTCCATGCAATCCCACAGCTCCTTGCATCTTGCCTTTGAAACGAACAGGGACACAGGATGAAAGGAGCCAGTGGGAACGCCCCTCCCACGTGCGGCTCCAAGCCCAGTGACATTTCCCTTGCTGGCCACTTGGAGCCAGCTGTGCCCCCTCCTCGGAGCCCGTTCTCGCCAGGCCGGCCTGCAAGGCTTTTCTGCCCTGTCTGGGACCACCCGATCCTGCTGCACTACGCAGGCGCAGCCTGCAGACAGGCAGACATAGCTTCTCTCGGGGAGCTCTCTGTGCCAGGCACTGTACCCCAAGGACCCTGTCCCTCCTACTGTGCTGGGGAGGCTGCCTCGTGGGCCGTCTCCTTCTCTCCATCCCGACCCCCATGGTCATTAGGAGTCCACAGTGCACATGTGGCCCATAATGGGATGAATCTGAGCAGCTGCAGCCAGAGGAGCCGGACCGCACAGGCCAGGTCTCCAGGTCCGATGAGGACACAGGGGCTGGACAGGGGAGCCTGGGCATGCCATCTAGAGCCAACACAGGCGCTGGCTGCACAGGCTGGAGGCAAGCTGCACAGGGGAGCACGGAAGAGCTGAGCATGCTGCTGAGAATCTGCCACGGAAGGTGTCCTTTGCGTCCCTTAACCAGCGAGTGTCAGAGCACGGGGGACAGGGGTTGGCTGGCTTGTTCTATGTAATTTCCATGGGTGAAAAAAAGACCAGGTGAGGGAAAGTGTTGTGCAGATGTCTCCTTTGCCAGCTTCTGTGCTCAAAGTATTTCTGGCTGCCCCTCCAGGGCCAGGAGCCTTGGACTCTTCCCCCTCCATCCCTCCACATTCATCCCACAGAGGGATCAGCCAGGCCTCCTGCAACCCCTCCAGTTGGCAACAGCCACACAGCATCAGATGGGCTGATGTGGAGCCAGGTGTGGTGGTGCACAGCTGTGATCCCAGCACTCTGGGAGGCTGAGGCAGGAGGATCATAAGCCCAGTCTGGAGCAATTTAGCAACTTAATGAGACCTTGTGTAAAATTTTTTAAAATTAAAAAATAAAGAAATAAAAGGGCTGAGGATGCAGGTCAGTGCAATGGTCCTGGGTTTAATTCCCAGTACAGCCCCCCCAGCAAAAGTGCTGCGGGCCAAAGGGGAAGAAAAGGCTTCTTGGATTAAGGTTCTTTCTGGGCCAAGAGGAAGAAACTTCTGGGTGAAGGTTTAGAACCCAAACTTTCTGCGGGGTGCTTTCCTCCTATGGAAACCTTTGGCTGGAGGAGTGGCTGGCGGCTTCCCGTGGGCCTCTCGCCCCAGCCAGGACCCAGAGCCCAGCTTCCCCTTCAGCTGCAGTCCTGACCTTTGCACAGGACAAGTCTGCTCTTCCCTCATCCCACCCGCTTGGAGAGCACCGTTCTGGGCGCTGGGGACGTAAGGAGGACCAGAACGTCCAGCAGGCAAACCAGGGCTTGGGGGCTGAGCTGGGGCTCTGGGAGCATCCCCGGGAGAGTCCGGTGTGCTGCCTAGACCTGCTGCATCCATCCTGCGGGTGCGGGGGGCGCGGACTCTGGTCATCCCTGGGCCCTGAATACCATGCACGCCCTGTGACGGCAACTGCAGCTGCAGACCAAGCTTGCAGCCCCTCAGCTGGGCCTTGGAAGAGGCGCCCAGCAATGAACACCTGCGACTCTTGGCACCCGGGTCACTGTGGTGATGTATTTTAGAAAAATAAAGCAAGAAATTCTGCCTGCGTGGTCCTAGTCTAGGTTTGATTTATGGGGCAGATCTGATTAGCTTTGTGCTTTGAGGCAGACAGAACAGACGGCTCTAGAGGGTTTAACTCAGTCCCCCACAGTGGGCTGGTGCAGGAGGGGTTGATGGGAGCGGCCCCCAGGGAGTGGCAGGCTTCCTCCCCTAGCCCACGCAAATCCTCGGCAGCTCAGCAAAGTCATTCCAGCGACACTAATCAGTTAGCCAGGGAGGCTGCTGGGTCCCTCAGCCTCTCTTCCTCCACCTCGTCCACCGCTCCAGCTCTGCCCTCCAGCTCCCACCCCTGCCTCGGTCTGCAAAAGTTGCACAATGATTTCGAACATACACAAAAATACAGCAGGCAGTAAGTCCTCTGTGTACTTGCTGCACAGATTTAAGGAGTGTTGACATTTTGCTACTTTCGCTCCAGCTTCTTTTTGAGAGAAATAAAACCTGACAGATCAGCAGGAGTCCCATCCATTCTGGTCTGTCCATCTGTCCAGGACAAGGTGTGTGTGCGTGTGGCAGAGTAGCAAGTTCCAGCTTTCGAGGGTCAAGGCCCTCTTTGTGTTTTGTTGTTGTCGGCGTACTGGATATGGAAGCCAGGGTCTCGGCACTGAGCCCGCTCCCCAGCTCTTTTTATTTTTTACTTTTGGACCTAGTCTTGCTAAATTGCCCAGGCAGGGCTTGAACTCCTGCCTCAGCCTCCCAGAGTGCTGGGATGACAGGCGTGTGCCACCACACCTGTTTTCAGGTCCTTGTTTTGCAGGGAGCCCCAGTGGTGGCCTGGGGAGGAGGTCAGAGATATTTGGTGAGAAATGTGAAGGCCACAATGTGGTCACAAAGGTGGAGTAAGAGGCAGAGAGCAGGACGGAGCCGATCGGGGAGCTCAGCTTACTCACAAGAGGGTCCCCTGCACCTGCAGACGGGCACTTTACAGAGAAGCGAGGGGGTGGTGGGGAGTGAGGGTGAGCAGGGGGTCTGGCCACCACCTCCGGTGTCCCCAGCTTAGGGCAGCCCAGGTCCAGACCCCTCCACCACCACTCAGGGCGCGCAGAGACGGAGGCCAACGGCGCCACTCACCGTCCTCGTCCTCTGGCTCTGCCGAGGGCGGGCCCTTGTCACCGTCCGAGTCCGGCTCCTCCTCCTGCAAGACAAGGCCAGGGCTCAGCGCCACAGGCAGAGCGAGGCACAGGCAGCCCCGTGGACATGCGAAGTGTGTGCAAAGGGAGGAGGCCAAGTCCTACGTGGCTCCCGGAGTGACCACCCTGGGGACAAGGGGACGGGGTGGGGTGCGGGAGGGGGGGGGAGGGGCCCAGGCCCAGTCCGCCCACACCCAGCAGCGGCCCCGTCCCGAGGCCATGATCAACTGACACGGAGAGGCCGTGGCACCAAAACAGCGCTGCTTCACCTGTGCCCCGCACGCCCTTGACCCTGACCTTCCCCAGGCAGGCTGGTCCCGGCACTTGGGTGCCATGACCATTAGCGGGCCCAGGGTCCCCCCACCATCGCAGAGTGTGAGCAAAGGCAGGAGACAAAAGCTGGGCGCTGCCCGGGACCCCAGCAGCATCACACGGACTGAGTTCCAGATTGCAGACTTCTCTGCTTCCTTCAGCACCACTTCCTTCCTTCCTTCCTTCCGTCCATCCCTCCCTCTCTCCTTTCTTTCTTTTTTTTTGTTTGTCTTTTTTGTACCAGGGATTGAACTCAGGACTTTGAGCTTGCCAGGGAGGCACAGTGGCACTGAGCTAAATCCCCGGCTTCTTGCGCGCTCTCTCTCTCTCCCTCTCTCTCTCTCTTTCCTTTCTTTCTCACTGAGCTATATCACCATTACCAGTTCCTTTAAATTTTTTTGGTAAATTTTGAGACAAGGTCTCCCTAAATCACTAAATTGCCCAGACTGAGCTTGAACTTGTGATCCTCCTGCGTCAGCCTCCCAGAGACTGTTACCAGACGGGGACTGAGGACGTTCCTGAAGAGGAGATAAGGAACCGAACCTGCCCTTCTTGTAGAATAAGGTTTGCTGACTCCCATCATAGAAAAAGAATTTTCAGGACGAGTCATGGAAAGGCAGAAATTAAAACGTTCACACTCAAAGAAATAGAGTGCAGTCAAGAGACAGAGACAGAGACATTATTTCCTGGAACTGGGAACGTTTGTGTTTCTCTCGAAAGCTGTCCCCTCAGAAGCACACTGGCCCACGTTACAAGGATGAGCCCAGTTTTTTTGTTTTTTAAGACAGATAATTTAAGCGTTGTTTGAATTCTCTCAACCTGCTCCCTTATCTGAGGACCAGGTTGTTGCTCTTCACTTTCTCAAGCCCATGTATGGACTTTCAGCGTTCCCAAGGAATTCGCGGTGTGACAGTCTGGGAGGGAAGGAGGTGGGTGGCCTTGGGTGACTTCCACTGGGTCTTGGGAGTTGCTGTCTTCTCCAAAGTCCAATTTCAGTTGATTTCAACTCCTTTCTACCCCTTGCTCCTTCTCCCCCACCTCACTGGGGTCACAGATCCTCAGCACCATGCCTGGCTCGCAATGTCATCTGCCCTCCCTGTTTCAGTCAGTGTCCACTTTTCCAAAATCGGAGCTGCATCTCTTCAGCCCAGCTGTCTCCCAGGGCAGATTCGATGAACAGATGGCAGAAGGAGCAGCCTGTCCCATCTCGTCCCACCCCAGATGGCCTTAGTGGAGGGAAGGAGCAACCTCGACTTGCAGGAATATTCGAGGAGAGCGACATGGGGATGGGCCGGCTGGGAGGGGCAGGAGGGTGCAGGTCTTGGGGTGCCACAGCAGCCTCAGGAGGAGGCTCCCCAGCGAACAGAGCAAGCAGGGCTTTCCCAAGCCAGGCATGGTCGAGAGCAGCACTCGCTAGGCCTGGTAACCCTCAGGGTGACTGGGAGCAGTGGTCTGTCCAGGAGCCATGCAGCCCTCAGCATAGACAGGGACACGCCGAGGATGCGGACACTTCAGGACTGTACTCAGCTGAGTATCTCTGCAGCTGAGGGGGGACAGGAAGAAGAGATGCCCTGCTCCTGCAGCAGACCCACCTCTAAGGTGCTGCTTTCTACACTGGACAGTCAGGATTTCTATACAAGAACTCTGAGTGCAACAGAAAACAAGACAACTATAAACAATGCAATGTTTATCCACAGTTAAATACAGCCCAGCTAAGCTGGACACAGTGATTCACTCTGGGAGGCTGAGGCAGGAGGATAGCAAATTCAGGCCCAGCCTAGGCAACTTCGTGACTTAGAAAGAACCTGTATCAAAATAAAAAATAAAAAGGGCTAGCGATATAGCTCCACATTGTCAAGAATGATAGGATAAATATGTTCAAAGCAAGAGAGAGTATTTTGAGGGGACTCATGGCAGTGTGTCTTTTACTCTACATTTAAAAAATTTTATACATCCACTATATTTTTTATTATAACACCCATTTGGCCCATGTGTTCACCAAAGTAGCCACAAGCTCAGTGCATTACAGGGCAAGTGCACAATGCGATAGTGTCAAGAAGAGGCATCAGGGGTGCCGAGGACAGAAGGGAAAAGTGGCTTTGAGGAGCCCAGCCTTCCTGCTGTGGATGCTAAGACAGGAGCAGGAGTGGTACCCCAAAGTGCAAAGTGACCAGGGAAGCTTCTGTCAGCAGGAGCCACTTCTAGAGGAGCTGGGCAGAGGGTGTCTTTGCCTTCTCATCCCGACTTTTCAGTATCATTTGGATTTTCTAATCATATGCATGGTGCTTTTGTTTTTGGTTTTTTTGCCACATCCCCAGCCCACACCCTCCTTTTTTATTTTTTTGTTTGTTTTTTGAGACAGGGTCTCGCTATGTAGTTCAGTCCAGTCTTGAACTCACTATGTAGCCCAGGCTGGCCTCGAACTCACAGTGATCCTCCTGCCTCAGCCTCCCAAGCGCAGGGATTACAGATGTGCGCCACCACTGAGACAAGGTCTTGATAAATTGCCCAGGCTGGGCTGGAAATTGCAGTCCTCCTGCCTGAGCTACCTGAGTAGTTGTGATTACAGATGCATTAGTTTTAATATATTTAAAAATCTTAGCAGGAAGGCCGGGCATGTAGCTCAGTGGCACCTCTCCTGCCTGGAAAGTGCAAAGCCCTGAGTTTGAACCCTGGTACTGGAAAAAAAAAAAAACTTAGCAGGGGTCTCTGAATAGTGAAATTTGGGCTTTTAGAAAGTATTTTCTTGGGCCAGGGATTTAGCTCAGTGGTGCTGCGCCTGCCTTGCAAGCACAAGGTCCTGGGTTCGATCCCCGGTACCAAAAAAAAAAAAGGATTTTCTTCTCTGTCCTATGAGACAAGAAAGAAAGAATGATTATGACATAAAAAAAAAAAATCAAATAGTGGGGCATGGTGGCACATGCCTATAAATCTCAGCACTTAGGAGGCTGAGGCAGGAGGATTGCTGCAAGTTCAAGGCCAGCCTGGGCTACATAGAGATCCTGTCTCAAAAAACAAACAAAAAAACAAAAACCCAATATATAGTTGGTGTCTCTGACACAGCTCCTAAAAGTTGCACTCTATGTGACAGGATGCAAGGGATCTTGGGTTCCAATGTCTGGTCTCTGACCTTGGACCCTAAGAGCGTCTTTTGTTCACGTGACTCTCGTGGCTCTGAGGAGGGATGGACGGCTCACCAGAAAGGCCGAACCATGGTTAGAAGCATGGAGCTCCCAGGCCCATCCCAGCCTCCAGAGAGGGGCAGGGTGAGGGGCGGAGATGGAGTTAACAGTCAGTCCTGCAGATGTGACTGCAGGGGACCTGCAAGGGACACACAGATGAAAAGGAAAACAATAAACACAGAGCACAAGCACATCTTAGGAACTCGTGGCCCAGGGGGGCAGGCAGCTAAACAATTGCAGTGGGTGAGAAATCCTGTCATTCCAAAGGGTCCCGGAGGGCTGCCTGCATTGCACTTCAGCCCCACGAGGTTAAGGGTTGCGCTGTCAACCCAAGTGTGGTGGCCCATGCCTGTAGTCCCAGCACTCGGGAGGGAGGTTGAGGCAGGAGGATCACCATGAGTTCAAGCCCAGCCTGGGCTACATAGTGAGACCTTGTCTCAAAAAACTGAAAACAATTCTTTAAAAAGGAAAAAAAGGGCAGTGGAGTAGAGAGACAGAAACAATACCACCACCACCAGCACTAGTACTGCTTTTGTGTGTGTGGTGCTGGCACTGAACTAGGGCCTCACACATGCTAAACACATGCTCTGTCACGAGCTACACTCTCAGCCCATTACTTTTTTTTTTTTACAAAGCAAAACATTATTATATTTTGCTCTTATTTTAGAAAAATGTATGCATAATAAAAAAATGAAGGTCTGATACCAGTGAGAAGTGCAGGTGTCAGAAACAGTGCAACCGAGGCTCAGCCTGGTAGGGCACGCCTGTGATCTCAGCACTCTGGGAGGCTGAGACAGGACGATCACCAGTTCAAGGCCAGAGACCTGGTCACCAAAAATTAAAAAAAAAAGGAAAGGAAAAAATGCAGAGCTGGCCCCACAGAGATCAGATGCAGAACACGAAAGGGTTTAGGTTCCACTCTTCAGGGAGTGAGGAGCCACTGAGGTGTCTAAACAGAGCTGCATCTGAAGCACTCTGGGGGAAGCCTCGGAAGATGGGGGGCAAAGAACTCTAAGAGGAGGCGTCCGAGCTCAGGATGGAGCCAGGCTGAACTGAGAGGCGAAAGGCAGCTGGCAAGCTGGGCCTGGTGGTCCACACCTGTAATCCCAGCACTCTGGGAGGCTGAGGCAGGAGGAGGAGGAGGAGGAAGAAAAGGGGCAACTGGCCTCTCCTCCATGCTTGAAGAGTGAATCTAAGCAGGACGGCTGTGGCAAGGGCCGTCTCCGGGGTTCTCAAAGTCTCAGTCCTCGCCACCCTCAGGGGGCAGGACCATCCTGGAGGCAGTGCAATCCCAGGACAGCGTGCTTCATTTCAGGGTCTCAGGGGAAACAGGAGAGAGCAGCTGCTGTGTTCAGACCACAAACTTCTCAAAAAGCCCCCACTACTTTTGTCTGGATATGCTGTTCAGGCTGGGCTTGAACCTCAGGGTTCAACTGATCCTCCTGCCTCAGCCTCCTGGGCAGCTGGGACTACAGGTGTGTACCGAGCCTCATTCCCCACTGCTGGCTTCCTGTTGATGCCGAGGCCCATGTGTCCCAGGCTGAAATGTGTCCACCTCTCTCCCTATGTGGATGTCGAAGTCTTCACCCAAGTGCCTCAGCCCAGCTGCACGGTCAGCCCTGTGTCCACAGGTTCTGCATCTGTGGCTCCAACCCGTTGTGGATCAAACATATCTGTGGGGAGAAACTGTGTCTGGGCTGGATTTGTACAGATGTCTCCCTTGTCTTATTCCCTGAACAACAGAGAGAAATGACTGGTTAACAGTGTTCAAACTGCAGGAAAGACTATGGTAACCTGGAGATAAAGTGCAGGGAGGAAGTGGGTAGGTTCTATGTAAATACTGTGCCCCTTTCTGCAAGGGGCACTGAGTGTCTGTGGGGTTTCCTATCCACTTTGGGTGCTGGGATCCATCCCTGGTAGACACTGAGAGGCAGGGCTAGAGGCAGGGCCCCTAGAGAGGTGACTGAGTTAAAATGAGGCCATTGGGTTCCCTAACCCAAGGACTGCTGTCTGTGTAGGAGGAAATGGGGGCCCACAGAGACAGCAGGAATGTGCCCCCACGAAGGCCATGTGAGGACATGGGCCAGTGCCATGTGCCAGCCAAGGTGAGGGAGCCCAGGAGAAACTGGCCCTGCCCACCACCTGTTCATGGTCACCTCGACCAGCCCCCCAGAATCCTGAGAAAATACACTTCCATTGTTTAGACCCTCAGTCTGCCAGGTTTTGCTCCAGCAGCCCTGGGAAATGAATACATCATGCTTCTAGTTAGAGTAAATCAGTTTCTTGACAATGGTGAATGGATTAGCTGGGTGGGGGAGGCACACAGCTGCAATCCCAGCACCTTGAGGGGCTGAGGCAGGAGGATTACAAGTTTAAAACCAGTCTGGGCAACTTAGTGTCTTAGTGGGGACTTGTCTCAAAAAAAAAATAAAAAAGGCCTAGGGGTGTAGCTCAATGTGAAGGCCTTGGGTTCAATCTCCAGTACCACAAAAAATTTTTTTAAAAAATTATAAATTGGCGACCCTCTCTGAGACAGACAGCTCATCTCCACACCAGGCCCAGCTGAGACCCAAGGCCAATCACTTCACTGACCAGTCTCCGCATTTTACTACTGAACAGAGGCCAAGTTTTACCTTCAAATGTTCCCCAGTAATTTTCTAACTCAGCTTTTTCCTCTAGCGGAGAGGGGAGAGGCATGGCAAAGGGGAAGCGCTCCCCACAGCCTCTCCACGGCCCTAGGCCCAGAGTGGAGAGGGGGCACCAGGGTCAGGGACCTGACTCGGGGATGCTCTTCCAAGCCACACTGCACGCTGCTCTCCTGCTGCGGGCGGCTCATGGCCAGTTATGGCTGCCTGGCTGATTCTCGCATGGAGCCAAGGGCGGAGAGGCCGGGAGAGAGACGGATGTGGATGTCTGCCTGGCTGCTGACCTGAAGTCCGGCACCTGCCGTCAGGGGCTGTCAGGAGCCACAGAGCTGCCTCTCTCCGTGACTAGAGGCCCGCTGGCTGCCCCAGGGTGACTGCAGATGACAGGGACCCCGCTTGGCCAGCCCGGGCTGGGGTGACCCTGACACCACTCCCCCTTCCAGAAGGTTCCCTCAGGACCTGGCGCCCGAGCAGAGCAGCACAGCCCGCTGCTCTCCTGCTGCAGGTGGAGAGTGCGCCAACCCTGCTCTCCCAGGCCATGTTTGCAGCAGGTAAGACCGGCCCGTGTGACATCCTCTCAGAGCCAAATAACCAGGCTTGTCCAAGCTGCACCCGTGGAGCTGTGTGACACCAGGAGGACTGGCTCCAGCCTCACTCCTCCCTTTCATTCTATTTCTGCCCTGGCCCCTTCCTCTGAACGGTCTCTGGGATCCTCCCTCTACCCTCCACTGCCTGTGTATCTGCTCTGCACCTTCCTCTGGGGACACCATAAAATGCCAACTTCATGCTGCATGTCCAGCTTACACCCCGCACCACCCACCTGCTGCCTGCCACGCTCAACCTGGCCTTTCTTTCTTTCTTTCCTTATCTTTCTCTTTTTCTTTTTTCAGTACTGGGGATTGAAATAAGGGCCTTTGCACTGAATACTTTTTATTTTTATTTTTTGGTACCAGGGATCGAACTTGGGTCCTTGCGCTTGCGAGGAAGGCACTGGAACCACTGAGCTAAATCCCTGGCCCAGCCCTTTTTATTTTTTAGAGACAGGGTCTTGCTTAATCACTAAGCTGCCCAGGGTAGGCTTGAACTTGGGATCCTCCTGCCTCAGCTTCTCAGAATGCTGGGATTACAGACCTGCACCATCACACGCAGCTAATCCCTGGCTTTTAAAGTCCTCCTGCTTCCAGAGTACCTGGCTCTCTGGGGAGATCTCCCACCACCCGGAGTGCTATGCTTGTGTGCTCTGGTGTATCCATCTGGCTTAGTCCAGTCTGTCCTTTGCTACTCATTGTGTACCCCTCCCTTCCCTCTGTCTGGGGAGGGGTCGCCTGGGGTTCACAGGGTTAGTTTTGGAGGGCTTGAGCTCAGATTTTTATCCTCCCTAGGAGTTGCAGAGAGGAGGTGGAGGGAGAGGGCCCCTGCCTGGGTGGCTCTGCTTTGAGGGTAGGCACTGGCTTGCAGCTAAGACCCAAGGGGTCCAGGTGAACCCCAGCACTCTGAAGAGAGGGCTCCTCTCATCGTTCTCTTTGTGCTTTCTGCAGCTTATTGAATCCACAAGAACCTGCTGGGTGCCTGTTGCGGGCTGGGCCTGTGTTGGGCAGGAGCTGGGGGTGGGTGGTGGGTGGGTGGGGACAATGGTAACCAGACATCCCACCTCACGCTCGCTCCAAAGACAGCCTTGTGGGAGGGCCTGGGAGGACCCAGGCAGGGACAGTGCCACAGACACTCAAGGGCCCCGTGTGGGCGCCAGCTAGGGGAGAACAGCAGGAAGGGTCAAGGTTAGGGCCCGGACCAGGCCGGGTTGGGGAGGGGCGGAGCATGGAGGCCTCTGGCTCCTTCTGGACACGGCTGGCAGGTGGTTTCTGGGTTAGGAGAAGGACACTGGATGTTGGTGGGCTGAGTGGGGTGGGTAGACAGGCCACAAAAAACTCTGGAAGAGGAGCCATGGCAAGATGACAGGAGGCCTACACTCAGGAGGCCCTGGAGACAGAGGGGACAAGACTGGAGACAGAATGAGAGCAGGCAGGAGGGGAAAGGGAAGAAAAGGGCACACCCAGGTTTGTGGTTTGGATTTTTAGTTGTTTTGACATAGGGTCTTGCTATGTAGTCCAGACTGGCCTCAAACTTGTGAAGATCTTCTTGCTTCAGCCTCCTGAGTGGTGGGAGGATTACAGGTGTGTGACACCAAGTTGGATTTTATTGCTGTTGTTTTGTTTTTGCTACTGGGAATCAAACTCAGGACCCTGTGCTTGCCAGGCAGGTGTGGTACCACACTGAGCTACATACATCCCCCCATGTTTTGTTTTTTTAATGCCTGTGCTTTTGGCCTGAACCATGGAGGAGCCGTGGTGGAAGCAGACTATGAAGAAGGGGATGCCAGGGTGGGAGGGGAAAGGTGGGGCGGGATGGGGCTCAGGGAGAGGTCTGGGCTGGGTACTGGCCGGGGGTCCTGCCAGGCAGCATGCAGGCTGGGGCCAGGGGGCTGTATGGGTACAGCCTTTTCAGCGGGCAGAGGCAAGGCGCTGGCTCAGCCACTGGCCCATGGACAGGGAGGCAGAGGGAGGCTGAGTCACTGCTCTTTCGGCCAGCACCACCCAACCCCCGCCTGGCCACCAGCCTCCCTGCAGCCGCGGGGATGGTGACCAGCCTTAAGCAAGTGCTCCTTCGGGGATGGCGGAGCATGCCACATCCAATCCCATCAGATGAGCAGTTTCCCAAAATGCTCCTGCAAAGAGGGTTCAGAGGACATCAAAAGCTTTATGAAAACAAAACGAGCAAGCCCCCTCGGGCCCTCATCTGCCCTCTACCCAATCCCTGCCAGAGAATACAGTAGTCTGGGACAGAGAGGGTCTAGGACAGGGAAGAAGACCAAGGGATCCACATGGTCCAGTCTGAAGGGCTGGAGAACAAGGTCATGGCTGGGGACGAGCTGGCCGGACAACCCTGACCTCAATCAGCTTTGGGTACAGTAACAGAGGCAGGCGCTGGGGGTGAGCCCCACGGTACAGGCCTTGCTTGAATCCCCAGCAATACAAAGAAGACAGGTAGACAGATTTATTCTGTTCTGCTCTGGTTTCTGAGGCAGGGTCTCATTAGGTTCCAGGCTGGCCCCAAACTGGCAATCTTCCTGACTCAGGCTCCCACAGTGGTGGAATTACGTACGTGCATCACCACGTGTAGACAGTCTGTAAAGTCTCTTGGGGCCTCGGCCAGAGGAAGGGACACTGATCCCAACTTCAGGAGAGAGTGGAGGGGCGGGCACTGTGACCTAGGTAGGGTGGAGGGCCGGTAGACACGGCACAGGGGCTTCCACCCTTGGGTGGAGCACAGACTGAGTCCTCTCGGAGTCCCAGTCTGCTCAGGAGAAAGGATTTCAGCAGCCTCCCCTCCTCCAGCCATGGTTTTGCCTTCTGTGGTTCAGTTACCCACAGTCAATCATGGAATGAAAATATTAAATGGGAAATTTCAGAAATAAATAATGCATACGTTCAAATAATGCATCGTTATAATTATTGTATTGCATTATTAGTTATTGTTAATCTCTTTTTTTTTTTGGCACCGGGGATCGAACTCTATTGTTAATCTCTTGCTATGCCTAATTTAGAAATTAAACTGCATCCAAGAGGAGTATATAGGAACAAACAGTACAAATGGCGTCTGGTTCAATCCCCAGTTTCAGGCACGCAGTGGGGGCTGGCTGGGCACATAACCTGGGATAAAGGGAACAAGAGCACAGCCAAGGTCACAAAGTTGGGGTCCTGCTGAGAATGCGCCCAGGATTGCCTCAGCCAGCTATCAGGCTAGTCAGAGAGTTATCAATGTGTGCATGGCTGTATGGTTTTTTGAGACAGGGTCTCGGTATGTAGCCCAGGCTGGCCTCGAATTCCCAGCGATCCTCCTGCCAGGTCTCTGAACCCAGTCCACACCTCCTGGTCCACACAGCCATCCTCACAGTGGCAAACCCAGTGTGGCCAGGCTGAGGTTACCCAAGGAGTGCTCTGGCCACCAGGGATCTTGCATTTCTCAGGAGGAAAAATGTCCCCCAAGGGCTGAGCCATCCCGCCCTCCAGGGTACAAAGGGGGAACTGTCTGGAGGAGAACACGCAGTTTTACTACTGAGGCTCCAAAGCTAGGCAGCTTTCCTCCCATGACATATTTCTTCAAAATTTACTACCTCTTTAAAAAATTACTAGTTCTTGCTCAGTGAAAAAAATCTTTTTTCTTTTGCCTTTTGCTAAGTAAAAATTCTGACAGCTAAATTTTATGCGTAACCAAGACTCTTGCTGAAAGAATGAAGTTGAGCTATCCGTCCCAGGTCTCACCGTTTTTCCTTTCTTGTGTGTGTGTGTGTGTGTGTGTGTGTGTGTGTGAGAGAGAGAGAGAGAGAGAGAGAGAGATGCTGGGGATTGAGCCCAACTCAGGGCCTTCTCACCGAGCAGCACCCCAGCCTCATCGCTCCCTCCTTTTTTACAATTTTGAGGCAGGGTTTTACTAAGCCACTAAACGGCCCAGACTGGGCTTGAACTTGTGGTCAATCCTCCCGCCTCAGCCATGCCGGGATTACAGACATGTGCTGTCACATCTGGCTCAGGATTCTTTCTTATATGGAAAAATAATCAAATTATGAGTTTAAAACATTTTCAAAAAAAAAAAAGCAAAACCAAAAAACACCTCTTTGAGCTACCAGACATGGAGCTCCACTTACAGCCCCGAGTTGCCTGTTATGCTGATGTACTTTTTTTTTGGTTTTTTGAGACAGGGTCTCATCATGTAATTCAGGCTGGTCTTGAATTCACTATGTAGCCCAGGCTGGCCTTGAACTTGCAGCAATCCTCTTGTCTCAGGCTCCTGAGTGCTGGGATTCCAGGTGTGTGCCACCTTGCTCAGCTGATAAACATTATTGTAATTACTATGAAATGTTTTTATTTTATTTCCTATTTTCCTTACTTATTTAATACCAATTTGCTAATTAACCCAATGTTTTAATAATGGGCACCTAGATTATTTCCAGCCCCCCCCCCCCGAATCCCCAGACCTGTTGTGGACTAAATCCCCCCCAGCCCCCATGCCTATGCTTCGGAAGCCCTGACTGTCAGTGTGACTGGAGGTGGGGACTTTGGGAGCTGAGCAGTTCAGATGAGGCCATGACCCTGGAGCCCTGAGATGGGATTAGTGCCCTTAAGGGAGGAAGAAGGGACCCTGGAGCATTCCCTCTGCTGCTGTGAAGGACACAGCAAGGTGGTGAGTTCAAGCCAAGAAGAGCCCTCACCCCAAACTGGACCTGCTGACGCCTTGATCCTGGATTTCCCAGCCTCCACCAACGTGAGAAACAATTGCTCGTCCTGCCAGTCTATGGGCTTGTGTTATGTCAGCCCGAGACGACCGCACAGAGGGTCCCAAAGTGACAGGAGCAACTATCAGACACCTACATGTCACTCTGCTCCCTGCTGGTGAGGAGAGAATTCGGGGCAAGAGAGAATTTGGGACAGTGTCAAGGAACAAAGGTCAGGACAGGTGATGGAAGGGGTTCACCTGCCCTCCAATGATCCTGGGGGCTGTGCAGCGTCCAGAGGGTACCCAGTGGCCATAAGGTGGGTGAAGACACAGGGCAACTTCACAGGGGTGATAGGGCTGAGCTGCAGGAGCCAGCCAGACAGATGAAGGCTGTTTAGCCACCAGACCAAAACCATGCCCTGCCTGAGAAATTCCCTACTGTGTTTCTTTTTCCCAATGTTGTACTGTGTTTGTATCCTGAAAAATCCCAAAGCTGCAGAGAAGGTGAAAGCATATACAACGAACACTCACACACCCTTTGCCTGGACCCGCCGGCCCCACGGTCTTCCCTCTCTCCACATTCGCCTGGGCTTTGGGCCATGATCCGCATCATGAAATGTCAGCCCTAAATATTTCAACATGCTTCTTCCCGGGGACAATGACATTTTTCTTTATAACCACGATGCCAGCATCACACTCAAGCAGTTCAGCATTGGCCCAATAAAATTATGTAACACACCATTCATTTAAAAAATGTCTCAGGGCTAGGGATGTAGTGCAGTGGGGGAGCAAGGCCCTGGATTTGATGTCTGGCCCCTCAAAAAGTTTCAGTCTCAGAGCTCCCCACTCTCGCTCTGGATCCAGAATCCAGTCACCGATCAAGGATTAGGACTGCATTCATTTCTCACTGTGCTTTAGTCTCCTGTAATCTAGAAGTCTCTTAACTCGGGACATCAGATGTGACATCAGCCAGCTGCCCCGTAGAAAGTCCCTACTCCAGGGTTCAGGGTGTAGCACTTGCCTAGCACAAGCTAGGTCCTGGGTTCAATCCCTAGAACAAGTAATCCTTACTCTGTTTTGTTTTTGAAATGGGGTCTTGCCATATCGCTGGGGCTGGCCTTGAACTCCTGAGTCAAGCAATCCTCCTGCCTCAGCCTTCCAGGTAGCTAGGACTGCAGTAGGTAACATCATTGCAGTTCCTGCTCTGGTTTGGGCTAGGACCCAGTGCGAAGGGCTCTGAGTTCTGGCACAGACCAGTCTAGTCTGGACCATTCAACTCCAGTATCCCTAGAATGATCCTCAACCCTCTGGCCATTGACCACAGCTGGGGAATCCTAGGATGCAGATACAGCCTCACCCGAATCCTTCCTTTTATTAGGGAATGCAGAACCCAATCTACACATTAGCATCAAGGAAGAGCAGCTCCCAGCCTTGGGAGGGACAAGCGCTTGTCCTTGACTTTGCTGGCTCACTGTTGTTTGTGGAAGCAGAGTGTGCTGTGGCGCTTCCTGCACTGCCCGCCTCACACTAATGCCTGTGAGGGGAATGGAAAGCGGTTCTAATAACCCAATCCTGCCCTCTACTCTGACTTCCGGCCCGGCTGGCCTGCACTGAGGGGAGCACTGGGGAGCGGAGAGGCCTTCCCCGCTGCTGGCCGAACAGTGCAGGCCTGGGGCCCCTAACAGGCCACCTCCGGGCCTAGGAGGTGGAGGGTCCCGCCCTCAGGGATGCTGCCCCAGGGACCCACTGCAGCAGCTGCCAGCAGCTGCCTGGGGCTCCAGATCCTCCTCAATAATCAGCTTTGTGAGTCAGAGGCAGCAGCTGCCCCAGACTGCCCAGGCCTCGCTGGGAAAGCCGAGGATTGGATTAGATGGGACTGGTTAATGGAAAATGAAGAGGGAGGGAGAAGGGAGTTAAGCGCCACGCTCTCTCTCTCTGTGGGCAGCGACTTCCGGGCTAATGGTAGGTGGGTGCTCACCTCCTCCAGCCTTCCCCGGGCTGCTGACCTTCAGTTCACTTAGGGAGAGCAAAGGTGGCTAGCTCAAGGCATCACCTTTAGCTTCCCACCCAGCCTGTTATTTTCCTCAAAGAGGCCTTCTTCCGGCCTGCCCTCCAAGCTTAGGCAACGTGAGCATCAGAGGAAAGCACTGGAAACTCTTGGAAATTCCCAAGTCTATTTCAAGACCATTTCTAGCCAGCTGGTTCTTCTGTTAGTTCCACCACTGGGTCAGCTGGAGAGGACACGGATATCTGTGTCCCTGACCCAGGGCCTTATGCACAGGCCAGCTCAGAAAGGGAGCGGGAGATGGGAGCAAATGCCTGTAATTCTGAAACTCTGAGAGGCTGAGGGAGGAGGGACACAAATTTAATCCTGACCATAGCAATTTAGGGAGACCCTGTTTCAAAAAAGTAAAGGGTGGCTAGGGATGTAGTTCAGTTCAAAATCCTGGGTTAAATCCTGCCCCCCCCCCCGCAATGGTGGGGACCTGAGCCTCCAAGGGAGGAAACTGACTTATGAATTCTCTTGCTGCGTGGGTTCTCTTAGGACAGCCAGCACCAGGACCTGAACTCCTTTTATTTTCCCTGTCCTTCAAAGCACCCACATTCTTTAGAGAATGTGCATCTACCTGGATGGGATGGGGGCATCCTATTTCAACACCAACCATTGCATCTAGTGCATTAGAAGTTACACAGGCTCAGAGCCCAAAAGCCTTACAGAGAAGTGCTGTGCCCCAGAGGCTCAGGATGTGACAGCAGGCCACTAAACACCATCCTGGTTTTCAGTCGGAAACTCATTGCTGGGGGATAAAGGATCAAGGCATAATCAGGGCTGATGGAGAGCCAGCAGTGGCCTGAGATTAGTACAGATGCCTTCTCCTGTGCCCTGGAGCCCACAAGTGAGGCCAGAACCCCAAACACAGGAGCAAAGGGAACATCTCAGCGCATGTCCAAACCCCTCCCCCAGCCAGGATGGCAGGGCCACTCCCTCCTCTCCGGGATGCACACAACTGCCCCCCTCGGGCTGGGTAGGAGCCACTCTAATGACACAATTAGTCACCCACTTGTCAAGCAAAAAGCTTGCTCAGAAGGGGTCTGGCATAAAGAAAAACGCCACTGAGCCCAGTCTCCCCTCCCGACTTCCATCCAGTGTTAACCATTGTGTCCAGCAAAGGACAGAGTGGGCATCCTCGGCCACCCTGACACCGTCCATGCTGCCCTCCTCACTAAGCAAAGGCACCCAGGGACAGGACAAGGTGCTACAATCTGATTAGGGGGCCGGGGATTTATTTAGCTTAGTGGTTCCGGCGCCTGCCTCACAAGCGCAAGGTCCTGAGTTCGATCCCCGGTACCAAAAAAAAAAAAAAGAAAGAAAGAAAAAATCTGACTGGAGACCCGAGGTGGTGGCCTGAGCTAGCCAAGGGGTGCAATGCTGGGATGGTGGGCCAGGGGCTTTTCGGTCTGAAGAGATTCCTGTGACAGCACTGGGCCGGATGGGAGTGGGCAAGGGACGTCCTGAAGTAAGTCGGGGCCTAGGTGGGAGCCAACGCCAGAGTGGCCCGGGGCAGAGGTGGGGAAGGCCGGCCTGGAGGTGTCCGGAGCTCCGAGGGTGTGTGTGTGTGGGACATGCCAAGGCCCACTTGCAGCTGGAAAAGGACAATAAAAATGACTGCAATGGTCTCGTCCGGTCCTATGGGCCTCACGAAACACCACATCGACTCTGGAATATGGATTTCAAGTTGGCCTAAAAAAGAGGCAGCTTTCCTTCCCCTCACCTCCTCAAAGTACTCTATTTCCAACATCCAGACAACTCCTACTGCGGGTCTCGAAAGAAGCCACGTGCATGTGGATTTTGGAACCGGTGGGCGCCAGAGGCAGGAGGAGGGAGCGGAGCAAAATTCCAGGCGGTCGGAGGCCGGAGCGGCGCAGCTCTGGGACTCGACCCGACCCGACCCGACCCCTCCGGGGTAGCTCCTGGCGCCCAGGGGCGGAGGAGGGAGGAAGGAAACAAGCCAACTCCAGCCCACCCTCCCCCGGCTGCACTTTCTGGGGGAGGATGGAGTCTGAGGGCTGAGACTTTGCACGCCCGGACTCTCCCTTCCCTTCCCGGGGGTGGTCAGGCCGGGAGGCTCGCGGGGGCCTAGGCCAGCGGGGACACCAGGGGCGCGGGCGCCCAGGGAGGGAAGGCCCCGTGCGTACCTTCTTGGCCTCGGCCATCAGATCCTCCGCCTGTGCCGGCGCCGCCGCGGGCTCCCCGGGCTCCTCCGGGCCCTCGGGTTCTCCGGGTCCCGCGGGCTCCGGGGCGCAGGGGCTGGGCGGCGTGGGGGTCCCGGTGGTCTCGGCCGGTGGAGCGGGCTTTGGGGCCGCCCCGCGTCGCAGCAGCAGCCAGGCGAGCAGCAGCGCTAGCACCGTGAACAGCGCGGGGAGCGTGGCCAGCAGCTCGGCTGGCACCTCCATCGCGCCACGGCCGCCTAGTGCAGACCGCTTTCCCAGACCCGAGGGAGCCCGCCGCACCCGGCCGCCAGGTCCCGCCCCAAGGCGGAGCCTCCTTCCCGCCCCCGCCCCGTGGGCGGGACTTAGGTGCTGGGGACCCTCACCCTCGGGGGGCGCTGGAGCGCCAGCCTAGGCCTGGCTGGGAAGCCTGATGCTTTGGGGGAACGATTTAATCTGATTATCTGAGCTCAGGCTCGGTTTGCACCACTGAGAGATTCTCGCTTCTCAGGTGCCCCTTCGAGTATCATCTCCTGGTATCACTTCGGCCCCCCCGAACAGAACCCCACCTTGGAGCCGTCTGCAAATACAGGTGCGAGCTGGGGAAGGGGTGAGGCGGGAAGCTTCACTAACCCAGAAAGGGTCCTGGAAATTGCGGCCCTGACTGCTCTGTGAGACAACCAATAACAATCGCGAAGCCTCGCTGCTTTCCGCCCTGTGTTTAGGGGCGGGTCAACTGCCTGTGTTCCTGAGCACTGATCTAATACGCTTCCACTTCTCAGATGGAGGTGGCACTGCGTCCTTCCTGGGCGAAGCCAGCAGCCTTCAACACAGGCCCTACTGAGACAAGGCTGCCTCTGAAAGGCTGGAATTCAGGGCCAGGTCCTGGGGGTCAACACTGTTTTCCCTGCTGGCTTTCTCTGCACACTTCTGGAATGTATTCGGGGTGGGAATGCAGAATGAGGGACAGGAAGGCTACTGCTTTTCTCCAAATCCTTCCAGAGCTCTGCTGCTGAACAGTGTATGTTAGTGACAAATATGCTGTAATCAAAAACATGCTTCCCTACCATTCATCACCCCACAAAAACACTGGGCAGGTCGTCAGGTACCATGCCCAACACAGGGCCTCATGTCCAAAGCAGGGTGGCTGAGCAAGATGGCACACACCTGTAGTCCCAGCTGCTAGAAGGCTGAGGCAGGAGGGTCCCTTGAGCCCAGAGGTTTGAGTTGAACCTGGGCAACACAGCCAGACATTGTCTCAAATCAAAGAAAAAAAGCAGAAGCAAGGTTCCAGTTTTCCAATTTTTGCTTAGCATGCATCTAATACTTTCTTGGGATGTAAACTGCGATGCTAGATGGGGTGCTTCTTTTAAAACACAAGAGCCAGGTGGACCCCTGGCTGCTACATGAGCTCTGGTTATGAAACAGAAGAGCTTTATCCTGCTGCAACTCATGTTTGCAGGGAGATGCCTTTACTTTTAGTGGTTGATGAAAAAGGTGTGATGTTTAGTGGTGCAATCTCAGCACTTGGGAGGCTGAGGCAGGAGGATTGCTGTGAGCTCCAGGCCAGTGAAGCTACACAGTGAGTTCAAGCCTAGAGCAGGCGGTGACAGACCCGTCTCAAAACAAAGAAGAAAAAGGTGGAATGGGCTTTGTCTCTAGACTGCTGCTGGCTTTTGACCACTGTTGGAATTCTGGACAAATGCTGGTTTAAAGTGTATTTTTAAGAGGTCTTGTTCTGCTGACAAACGTTCTATTGATTTTTAAATGAGTAAGAGTGAAAAGAAAAGACACAACAATGCAGAAAACACAACCCCAAATCCAGTTGCTTTATTTAAAATGAACAAGTTTCATCTAAGTGAAAGTTAAAAAACACCGACCCAATGGCAGACCCCATGGGCGTTCCATAGCAGACGCTACAGCATGGGGAACACAGAACCGAGACTGCTCAGGGTTCTGTTTGACAACTGCAGGAGCCCAGCTCTGTGGGGTCTGGCAAGGTCACCGCGGAGACAGGCAGGCAAGGGCTGGTTTCCTCGGAAGATGGGGGGCTTGGTGACTCCAATTTCTGATCTAACAATGAGACAAATTGAGAGGTACCACCTACGGGCCTATACTCTTCTAGTTTTGCTGAAAACAGCGTGACAACAACAGGACATCTTGACAAAAGCTAGGAAAGAGAAGCTAGACTCCGCTGAACCTGTCAGGAGTGTCAGCACACACATCACAGCCGCTTCTCTGGGAAAAGCTACACACAACTACGGCACCTACAGCTGTGTGTTCACATGCGTGCCCTAGACAGCACCTCTACAACACTGACTGACTCACTCCATCCCGTTCTCGTGCCTACAGTCCTAAGTTCAGGGCTGGGTTCTGGACTTGTGAGGCTTATCGGCAATTTGCTGTGAGCTTTCTTAAATTTCCAGTTACTCTACAAAGAAACAGTGTCCGGATCCAGCACATGGTGTATGGTTGGCCATGCCCCTTCATGAAGAGCTGGTCCACTTGTTTAGGGAGGGTGGCACTTGCTTTTCTGGCTGCGGAAGCGCACACACTCTTGTCTCCTACTCTTATGAACAGCAGCAGCTATTGCCGAGCAAGCTCCTCAAGGTCAGGGACCCTGGCTTGTCCCTGCTGTACCTCTGGCACCAAGAGCAGTCCAGGTACTCCAACTTTTTTTTTTTCTGAGACAGGGTCTTGCTATGTAGTTCGGCTGGCAGGCCTTGAATTCACTATGTAGCCCAGGCTGGCCTCAAACTCCTGCAATCTTCCTGCCTCAGCTTCCCGAGTGCTGGGATTATAGGTGTGTGCCACCATGGCTGGCAGTAGAACTTTTGCTGGGTGCTTAAATTACTAAGCAGTGGGCAATGCAAGAATAAAATGTGACTGTGAGTGGTGTCCCTGCTTTGGCGGCTCTTCCCTCAGGAGCCTCACCCTCAGCATCCCAGGACCACTGACAACTCCAGGGCCACCTATGCAGCTGCACTGGACTCTCCTGGGGTGACGGGGACCAAATTCCCAAAGGCCCAGTGCCCTGGGTCCTACTCAGGTCGCTCCTCCCCATCCTTCCAATATTCCTTTTTCCAAGATACAGCTCTTTGGGTTTAAGATCAGTAGCCATCCTGGAGAATAATCCCCAGAAATGGTCTTGAATTGCATCCTTCTCTTTCTTCCTGCTGACTCGATTCAAAGGAGGAGCACAGGCCAGGTGGGAGGGAAGAGTGGAGTCCTGAACACCTGGTGCTCAGGCTCCCCCACCTCACTCTGCTTCCACAGTGGACTGCTGAATCCTTGGCCTGGCACCCCACAATTATTCATGGGGTGGCAAGAGCATCACATAATCTGTGCTGTCCAGCACTGTCAGGAGAGAGGACTGTGGCCAGGTCCCTTGTTTCTGCTGGTGTCTAGCAACCAGGAATCACCTCCAGCATTTGAAGAAATGGGGAGCTGAGCTTTCAGTTTCAAATTTCTGCTCCATCAGAGGCCACTGGCAATACGTCCCACTGCACCCTCTGGTGGCAGAGAGCCCTTCTTTTGGCTGAAGTTTAGGGGGAAGCGAGATAGCAACAAGGGGAGGGGGGAAATGTGAAGATGACAAGAAAAGTCTTTTTAAAAGCTGCAGGAGTAGCTGGGCAAGGTAGTGCAGGGCTCTAATCCCAGCTACTGCAGAGGTGGAGGCAAGTTCGAGGCCAGCCTGGGCAATGTGGTGAGTTCTTATCTTAAAAGAGCTGGGGATGTAGCCCAGTGGTACAGCACTTGTCTGGCACACAGGAGGCTGAGTCCCATCCCCAGTATTGAAAGGGGGAAAAAAACCCCAAAAAACAAAAACACAAAAACACAAGGAGGAGGAACATCTTTCAGTATTACTAGAGCACTTCAACTCTCAGGATTTGACTCGACTCAGAGACAAGCATATCCCGGCCCATCAGGGACCAGGGGGAGCTGCCTTCTCTCCTTCACTCCGGCAGGGAGTGGCAGCCTCTGCAGGAGAGGATTCTCCCACCTAGGCACACAGTGGGGCTGGGGTTTCAGGATACAGAAAGCTGAACTGAGAGAAAACAGGACCAGCCTCCTAAAGCAAAGGTACACGACCCAGAGTCAGGAAATGATAAAACCTGTTTTCCTTGAATTTAGGGGCAGATTAAGGCAAGCAGGTGATTCTAGAGGGCGAGACAGGGAACCTGCTGGTCAGTCTCCAAGTTTTCCACCAGAGCTCTGCAAAAGCACCCACAGATCCTAAAGACTAGAAGCACCATCCCTGTCTCTCTCCTGTGTGGAACACAAGCTGCCTGCTTGATGTCCGTAGGCCAAACAAATGGGGGACACAGTGATGAAGTCCCTTAAAGAGGTGGGAAGAATGTGCTGCTGGAAGGTGGCCTGTTTATAAGTTAAATTCCAAGACAAAAGCACACTAAATACCATTCTCTCTGAGCAAACAGGTGTTGCCCCTGACCCCTAAATGCACCACACAGAACACCCCTGAAATTTCACAGCCTGAGTGTGGACAAAGATGACTCCTAGGATGGTACTGAACAGCAGAGGATGAGCTGGACACAGCTGGCCTCTGCATGCATCCTTGGCACGGTGCATCCTGGGGGGCAGCACATACAGTGCTTCTTCCACAGGCCGCTTCCCCCACAGCTCCGAGTGCACTTGCCATTCCTGGGGTCTCTGCTTGTGCAGCCACTGTTCCTTACCAACAGCAGGGAGGGGACAGGCAGAGTGAGTGAGACTCGGAAGGGATCACAACCCTCTAGCCTCGGGGTTCACCCATGTGGTTTTGCACAAGATAACACAGAACTTTCTTACCCAACATCATGGTAGCTTCAGTGTTTCCCTGAGCTGGCCGAGCTTTTAAACTTCTTGGCAATCTAGTCTTAGCAAGCAGTAAAACCAGCATCTGACCGAAGACAGGAGCTTGGACCAGAGAAGGAAGATCCAAATTCAAAGACAAAGAAGTAGGAGCAGAAGACGTGAGAACTGAGTTGCGTGGCAGCCAACAGCTCACACAGAGCCACCTCGGGGAGTCTCTCTATTTGCTCAGGGATGAGCCCGGCCTCCACATGTGTCCCTAATCCTGCCAAGGAAAGTACAACCGCCTGTCATCAGCATGTAGACAGCACAGCTGGCCACAGCGCTGGATGGCAATGTTAACAGCGGAGCCCTGGGTCCCCATGCTGAAGTGACGGTAGGGCTCTCTACAAACCTTTCCCAGAAATTACAGAGTCACATGTCAGGTACAGAAGTGAGTATATAACAGAAACAACTTAGTGGCAAGAGGGGAAACCTAAGCTTGGCTGTGAAAAGGACAACTAGGGCTGAGAAGTGTACACTCTAGCCTGATAAATTTCCTTGAATAAGAACCTGACTTTCCCCGTGCAATCCCAGCTGCATCACAGGGAACACAGAGAAGATACCACAAAGGAACATGGGTCCTGAACTTGCATTACTCATCTAAGAAGACAGCTGCTGTTCTTTTTTAAGAACATAACAGGGACATCACCTTCAGACACTGAGAATGCTATGGACTTCAGTATTTTACTATCTTCCCCAGCCTCGCCTCTCAACTTCTCCACCACTGCAGTGAAAAAGGATCTCTGGGACTGCAAGACCCCAGAGGCACACAGCAGGGACAACCTTCACCATGCATCTGTCACATGCTGCACAGGGCAGGGTCTGGCAGACAGCTTCTCTCACTGCTTTTGAAGGTGAGCTCTAACTAATTTAGATCCAACTTTGTATAAAAAGAAAACAAAACTTCAAGACGTGATTGAGATATTGTAAGAAAAGTCAGGTGTGGGGTACATGCCTGTTATTCCAGCATTTGGGAGGCTGAGGTAAGAGGATCACTGCAAGTTTAAGGGCAGGCTGTGCTACATAGTGAATTCAAAGCCAGTGCAGCCTATATAGGAAGTCCCTGTTTCAAAAACAAAACTAATGGGCTGGGGATTTAGCTCAGTGGTTCCCCCGCCTGCCTCGAAAGCGAAAGGTCCCGAGTTTGATCCGTGGTACCAAAAAAACCACAATAAAACAAACAACACAAAACTAATAAAGCAAACAAAAATAAAAGATGTTTGCTGGGTGTGGTGGCACACAACTGTAATCCCAGCGTTTGGTAGGCTGAAGCAGGGGGATCACTGCGAATTCAAGGCTAGCCTGAACTACATAGCGAGACCCTGTTTCAAAAAACAAAACAAAGACATAATTAAAAAAAAAAAAAAAATCTGAGCTCTTTGCCGTTGTCCAACTTGGCCTGAGCAAGCGAAGTAGCAACGGCAAACTGGGAAAGAGGTAAGAAGCCCTGCCCAAGAGTCTTCAGAAGATGCCAGACGACTCTTCCAGTGTCTCCCCTTCATCAAATTCCAGCAGGGAAGCCACTGCTTTCCCTAGAACTACAGGAGAGAGCAGTGGGGGAGGCCCCGGTACTACCCAAGGAAAGTGCTTAAGATATAAAACGGACTCATTTTATTAAATAGTATAAAGGGTCCCCTTGGCACTGGCCACACACTTGCCCTTATGACAATGAGCCATGCTGATCTGCGCCAGTAGCAGAGGAAGAGCTACTGTAGCAAATGCTGAGCAAAGGTTCAAGTTTTGAGGGCCTCCTTCTCCTCCTCCTCCTCCTCCTCCTCCTCCTCCTCCTCCTCCGGCGTGTGGTGCCCTCCCCTGGTCTGCAGGATACAACAGGCTGCCCTCCCTGGGCCCTGGCACACGCCCAAAATGTGTCCTGTATACACACAGCAGCCGTGCATGGTCACCTGGAGGAGCTGCGCTCTTTGCTCACGCAGTCATCCTGTGAGGTGGTATCCCCGTTGCCCACCATGCTGCATGTCCTCCTCTTCTTCCTGCGGTGCATTGTTCCATCGCCTTCTGACCCAGACTCGCACTGGACATGGGAGAAAAACAAGAACTCAACCATGATGCAACCATTTCTTTGCAAAAACAAACTTGCGCCCTGAAGAGAGCACAGATACTAATCACTGTCTCCTGGAACAGAAGCAGCCAAACAGCAGCTCCACAGCACAGCCTGAGTGTTCATGCATGCTCAGGCTCCCTAAGAGTTGCAGACTTCTCACAGATGCCAATGGCTGCCCAGTGGTCTCTCGTGACAGGGTTATGGGTTTGCAATGAAGACCCCACTGTAAAATATCTCACACTTGGCATTCTGAGCTTGCTATGGGATTTCACTGCACCAATGCAGAGCTCAATGTGTCAAAGTACACAGGTACAACACTCGACAGTCTAAGTTCCCTCCCAATCCAGCCTGTTACACAGCAAGACTCTGCCTCAAAAAAAAAACACCAAAAAACCGAAGAGCAAAAATTAGCTGGTGATTAGTAAGGTGATGTACATGGGTAATTCCAGAACTTGAGAAGCTGAGGAAGGAGGCTCACAAGTTCAAGGCCAGCCTAGACTACACAGTGAGACTGTCTCACAGAGAGAGAAAAATCTCATGTGCTAAGGCGTAAGACCCTCTTACCCACTATTTTGTGTTCACTTAAGTTGATTTTCTGAGTCAACAGTATACTATCCACAGAGAAAATTCTTCACATGTGCTGTGAGGTCAATGGGACATGAATTTGAATCCTGACACTTGTTTGCTAGCTGTGCGATGTTGGGCCAGTTATAACCCTAAACGCCCACACCTCGGCAGCAGACAGGTCTCACACACATGATGTTGTCACGTGGGCAAGGGTCAGCCTTCTGCAGGAACAGTGACGCCGTAGCGCTTGGACAGAGGGACAGAGGTGGGCTGGTATTCACAGGTGCCTTAGGCCCAAGGCGCCCCCTGCAGGCGGGCCAGGCCTCCCTCACCTCAGAGTCAGAATCGGATGAGCTGGAGCTGGAGGAGCTGGAGGAGTCACTGGAGCTGTCAGAGGCAATGCCCGTGGACTCCTGGAGGTCAACGGCATCTGCTAGGACCGCCAGCTCAGGGTGCTCCTGCTTCAAGATCCTGAGAGGCAAGAGACATTCTCAGTACGGAGGCAGGCAGCAACACCCACACTCGATGATGCAGACTTCAAAGTGAGACCCACACTGCTTGAAGACACCTCAAGTGCCCAGTGTGTTGACTCGGAGCGACTCCTGTACATAGCCCCACACTGGAACAAAACCTCGAAGGCTGCCCACGCTGTTCCAGAGGAAAAGCTCCATTCTAGTTCCACACAATTCCCATCACCTGCCTGCGCAAGGGAGCCAGCCACACGGGTGCATGGGAGGCAGTGTTTCCTTGGGTTAGTCTTAGTTTTCTTCCTTTTCCTAGTTTTTTTTCCCTAGTTGCTGAGACTTTCCTGTTTTTTTTTTTTAATCTTTCATTTTCACAGCACAGCACTAATGATGGGAGTTTGGTTTGGTTAGATTCTACTTGTAAGAGCAGAAACAACTAGGTTTGTAAGAAATAAGGTGTCAATTAAGAGACTGTCCCCTGCACTTGGAAAGCAAACTTACAGACTCTAAGAGCTGTAGTCTTCCTCTGTAGGAATTTCACCTGGCTCCACTGTCACTAGCCACAAAAGACCTGCTGTCCATCATGGCCTTGCAGTGACCATGCTGAACACGTGGTGGCCTAAGGGCAGGGGTGGGCTGCAGATGCCGGGAGTCCAGGGGAACACAGCCACCACCCTTGTTGCCCTCTCAGAGGGAGGAGGTGCACTGAACAAGCCAGAACCCCCCTCTTACCCCGAGAGCTGGTCCCTCCAGGTCAGGGTTGGGATACAGTGGCACGGGGTGGCTGGGGGTGGCTTGCACTGCCGCTGCCCGTGCTGTATCTGGTCTGTGGATAAACAGAGGAGCTAAGTCTCCAGGGCAGTCACCTCACAAGAACTCAAGGCAGTAAGTGCAAATGGGAAGTGCTTCTGGGTAAGAAAAACAAAGAACCAAAGTAAAAACTAAGCAAAAGAGCTTTTTTTTGCTAGTGCTAGCTTTGAAAATCAAGTAAGCAAACAGACAAAAAAAGAAAAAGAAAAAGAAAACAAAAGGAGAAATAATCCCAATTACAACCATGTTTGGACTGAGTGGCTTTGAATGAACATGCAGGGGCTCCCCTGCCACCTGGAGGCCGGCAAACACCCTGAAAACTGGCCCTGACCTTGGCGCTCTCTCCCCTGCCAGTGAAGCCCTCTAAGCTCAGCACTGAGCACCGCAGGGATGGGCTCTTTTTATCTCCGGGGGAGGAGTCCGAACAAAGCAAAAATAAGAAAAGAAATGCTTCTCACCTATACCATTTCCTCGATAACTTTGGTCTCCCTCTTACCGTCTTGTGCCACACAACAGGGAAGTTGGTGCTGCTGGCAAAATTCTGGGTGATGGCAATGGTGGTGTCAAGATTGAGGACGACATGCCACCAGCCTCCTGAAACCCAACAAATAAATGGTTCAACAGTTTGGTCCCACAATCACTGTGTAACATGACTCCAGGAACTGGCCCTTCTTATCCAGAAGGCACAGCTCATGGATACATGATGCAGCTTGGTAAATGCTGCTGAACCGGGACTGGAAGTGGGCTGTTTGTGTCAATAAAGTGTGGCTGGAGCACAGCCACACCCAGCCCTTTAGATACTGTCTACGGCTGCTTTCCTGCTAGAGGCCAGAGTCAAGCAATTGTGAGAGAGACTATCTGAGCCTAGAATATTTACTCTGGCCCTTTACTGCAAGTTTGAGCCCTAGCAATCCAAAGTTATGCCCCACAAAACGGTAAAGGTAGAACGTTCTTCCGCTTCTAGGATGACTCACCTTAATCACTCTCCTAAGCTTCAATTATTAAAGTATAGTTGTTGGGGTGGGGGTTCCTGACTCAACCTAGCCAGCGCTACACTGTATCAACCCCCCCCTTTACAGAAATAGGCACAAACTGTTACACTGCAGAGATACTAGGTAACAGAGACACAGTTACTTTCATCTTGCATAAGAGCTGCCCCATCGAGATTCAGCTACATAGTGTCACCAGATTGGGTCACTTCATCTACATGACAAGCACAGGGCACCTTTTGGACCCCTTCTAAATGCAGCTCTACTCCAAAATGACAACACAAATTACTGCAATCAAAGAATGTACTGGGATGGGGTGTAGCTCAGGGGCAGAATGCTTGCCTAGCATGGGCACGGCGTGGGTTCCATGGCAAGGGGCTCAGCTATACCTGGGACAAAGACAGTCTCTCCTGGTTTCTGTAAGATTTCCAGGGGTCTGAATTCAGGGGGCCAAGTTGGAAGCTGTGTCCGGGGATAAATGACATTAAACCAGGTAATTGCTTCATCTTGCTGGTTCCCGCCTTCTTCTCGGGTCACCTTGATGAGCTCTCGGGGAGTGCTTGTTGGGAACAGGCACCAGCGCTTGTGGCCCTGAACTAAGGCATTCCAGGCACTGGTTCCCAGAGGGTCAATGTGAATCCCAGTCCCGGAACGTGGTGGCCCCATCACAAACCACCTACAGAAAAGAAACAAGGCAGGAAGGGGATTTTAATTATAGGTACATGGCACAAAAGAAGACTAAGTTCGCATTACTTATTAAATACTGTATTATTGATATTTCAGAGACTATACAAAGTTTGATACACAGAAACATTAAGTGAACTGTGCATGGAATGATCTCTAACAGGGAAAAAAAAAATCACAGAAGTAGTGTGTCCCTGGACCTTAACTGCTGAAACTTCCCTGACAGATCAGTGAGTCAACTTCAACCACACGTTTAAATGAGGGGCGGGGAGAAGTCTGACTAATCCGGATGTCCCAGGGCACCCCAAACTAATTAAATCATTCTCCCCAGAATAGGACCCTACAGTTAATGTGCAGCCGTGGGAGAACCACTCACTGTCTGGAAGATCAGCAGGCTGAACTCTGGTACAAATGCTGTTGGAGGTGAGTTGTTTTTTTTGAGACAGTGACTCACTACATAGCTCAGACTGGCCTTGAACTCTTAGCAATCATCCTGCCTCGGCCTCCCTAGTGCTGGGACTACAGGCGTGCGCCACCACACCCAGCCCTGGGTGAGATTTTAAGCACTGACCAGTAGAATATTTTACCTGTAAGGAGGCCTGCGCTTCTCCCCTGCGTATTGGAATAGGTCATCAGTGAAAAACTTGGGCACCCTGTAGTCTTCCAAAAGTTTCCTTCTTTTGGGGTGTTCTCCATAGCTACTATCAAAGATATAAAGGGGGCTGTCATCCCGAGTGCTCTCCATGTACTCGATGTAGTACTTCATCTTCATCTTCACCGAATAGCCGTCGTTATCCTCACCACACTTGAACTTCTGGTTGCGGTATTTCCTTTTTAGGCGCTCCAGAGTCCATTTCTCCTGTGCAGACCAGCCTTCTTGGGCATTCAGCAGAACCACGGGCTTGTAAGGTCTTTCATATCGCTCCACAAATTCTTCCACGGACAACTGTAAAGCGTCTGCCCTTTCCACGTTATCCTAAGGGAATTAAAAAAGACCTCTCCAGTTTAAAAAAAAAAACAAAACTCCGGTGGCAGACAAGGGTGTCTCCCAGGGCCAATTAGCAATGACATACATCGCCAATGGATGAGACTCCGCCCCCCGGGGGGGAGGGACGTGCTTGAGACCACGTTGCACCCGGAGCCACAGCATCTCCCTCCCACGTGTGGGTTTTGACAGCCGGGTCCCCCCAGGGTCCCGCCGCCCAAGGGGTCAGAGACGACCCGCCACCCGGTGGGAAGAGGGAGGCCCGCCCGGCCGTCCAGGCCTCGGGGACCCCGAACTCAGCCAGGCCGGCGCTCCGGCGACCGGGGAAGGTGCGGACGCCCGGCCCCGTGCCCTGCCCCGTGCCCTGCCCCGCTCACCGCCACGGCCGCCGGGTTCAGCGGGAAGCTGTCGTAGTAGTTGTGCCGGGTCCAGTCCAACGAGTCCTTGAGCTCCGGCCGCGCACTCCGCTTGGCCTCGCGGATCCGCTTCTTGCTCTTGTGGTTCATCCTTCGGGGTCACCAACTGATGCCGCAACGTCCTCGTTACAGCTCGCTTCCTGCCACTAAAGCGCCCTTCCCGACCAGGGCGGCGGCTAGGGCGACAGCGGCACCGAAACGCCCTTCGCTCGGGCCCGGCGCCTTTAAAGTCGCCTTCCAGAAAATTCACTCTCCAGCCTCCTCCCGAGCCTCGGGTTGGGTGTGAGGCAACTGTTCTCCCCGCCCCGCCGCGTCTCGCGGTCCGCCATTGGCCTCCGCACCTCCGAGCTCCGCCCTCACAAGAGCCAAGAGGGCGCCATGTTGAGAAGGTCGCGTTCCGAGGGAGCCGTGCCGTCGCTCTACCTCTCCCGCACCAGCTTCCGGCGTGCGCACCATTTCCGGCTGCGCTTCGCCGGTCTAATGCCCTCTTCCGGTCCAGTTCCAGCAGGGGCCTCGCTCTTTTTAGATCGTTTCGTTTGCTCAGCTCCGGGCTGCTCCTGCGATGCGTGCGGCTGCGTGATCGCCCGCGCAGGGCCTTTTCCTTCTCGTGGTCGGACAGGGCGGCGCGGAGCCACGTGGCGTCCCGGAGGCGGCCCCAGCTGGCCCGGCGTCCCACCTGCGCAGCCTGGCGGCTCGGCGTCCTGCGCCGTCCCCAGCCGGTCCGCCGCCCGCCGACTCCAATGCGGGCGAGCGCGGTCTTCCTGGCCATGTGGTCCGGGCCCAGCACTTTCGGTTCTCGGGGGAGACGGGCTCGGGAGCCGAGGATCCTGTGCTGGAGATCCGCGTCCCGCAGGTGCTCCGGTTCTCGACTGACTGGGTTGGGGTAGCGAAGCCGATGGGGCCCTCAGCTCCTCGGCCTCATGCTTCAGGTTGGCGTCCAGAGCCGCAGGTTTGGTCTGAAGCCCTTTGGTGGATTAAATGTCTCAGTGGGACAGTGGGGACCGAGCTGAGAAGGGGTCTTCACTTCGAATATATTTTCTATCGGGAAAGTGGTGTTAGTGACCCCTAATACTAACTGTTGAAAGGCTTCTCATTTCATCCTGTCTCTGTCTCTCGTTTCGGTTTTGAGGATTGATAGCATGCAAAGCAAGAGCTCTTATCTCTGAGCTGCAGCCTCAGCCCATATTTCTCTAGTCCAAATAAAGTTTCTTGGGTCGACTCTGGCTTCTTCCTGCCAGAGCTTTCAGTGTTCGGTTTTTCAAGAGGTAAACCCAGTTTGAGAAAAGTTAAAAGGCTGGAGTAGAACTCACTTCCGGGAGCCCCCAAGTAGCTTCACATTAAAATACTCTTGAATCTCTAAATTTAGGGAGGGGGATGAAGATTTTTCGTCATTAGGGCCCCGTTTTTTACTGCTCAAATCGGCACAGCTGTCCTCCGGTTAGACGTCCTTCATTGGCTATTGTACACCAGCTCCTACACTTAATGCTTAGCCTGTTGTACTGTACCCTACCCCCGCCTCCCATACTGGGGAAAGGGCCTTTGGACTACCCTATATCGCCAGCCCATTATTTTTTGAGGCAGGAGGGCCTCACCAAATTGCCCAGGTTGGGTTTAAACTTGTGGTCCTCCTGCCTCAGCCTCACAGAGTGCTGGGATTACAGGTGTGCACCGAGTTCAGTTATGGGCACCGTTTTTGAGTGATTTGAATGACAGGTTGGCTTGGTTCCTTCTCCACCTTTGATACTTTCCCCCTTGTAGCCTTTTCTGCCACTGCACCAGGAGCACCCTCTGCTCCAGAGGACAAAGTTTTTCAGTATTATTGCTAATACTGGTTGCTTTGTGCCTTGCACTGAGTATCCCCTATCACTTGATGGAGACAGTGTCTTGCAGTTGAGGAAACCAAAGCACTGACAGGTTAAGTAATTTGTGAGGTCACGCAGCTAGTAATAAATTTGTTTGGACCCAGGTAGGCTCATTCCGGGTTCAGAGCTGTTACCTTGCCGCTGATGACGTGCTAATGAGTCTAGCCTCCCAAAGCCTTTGACAGCTGCCCTCCTTCCGGCCTAGAACCCAGCTTCACTCACACCTCTCCCAGGGTGTCTTCCTTAGGCCTCTGCACACTACTTGCCATTAGCATACCTCGCAAGTTGCACTTTTTTTTTTTGGTACCGGGGATCGAACTCAGGACCTTGCACTTGAGAGGCAGGCAGTGGGACCAGTGAGCTAAATCCCTGGCCCCATGCAAGTTGCACTTCTGCTTAAAACCATCAAGTCTGTGTTGCCCTTAAAGAGTAAATTCTGGACTAATTACTGCGCCCAAAGAGATCCACAGGTCAGGCCCCTGCCTCTTCGGAACTACCCCTTGGGCCAGGGATTTAGCTCAGTGGTTCCGTTGCCTGCTATGCAAGCGCAAAGACCTGAGTTCGATCCCCAGTACAAAAAAAAAAACTACCCCTTAACCCTGCAGAGGGCTGTTTGGTCCAGCCCCAGGGCCCTCGAATCATTCTAGCTACAGCAGTCATCCGTGGTTAGCCCACCCCATCCCATTACGTTCTTAACCCTGTTTTACTATTTGTAGCACTTCATCACTAATCAGTACTCTCGCATTTGCTTGTTTGTCTTTCTCCATAGGATATAGTCTGGATTCCCAGCTGAAGGGCTCTTTTCTCAGGCAGTTTAAATGCTTGTGGAATCCACTGGGAGCTGTCGGTGTTTGTCACACTGCATCACAGGATTGTCATGTTTATAATGGATGCCAGTGTCGACACTGATTACTATACTCTAGTTTCTAGCAATTTTTATTTTTTAGTTTCCAGCAATTTTTACAGCATACATATAAAATTCTTTCCAGGTCCTGCACCCCCACTATGGAATGTACATTTGGCCTTGTGCCGTTGTCCTGGCCCAGTACCTCTGGTTTCACAGAAGAGATCTGCCAGGAAAGGCCGTCTTAGAGGTATGAGGGTCCATTTCCAGAATCCTGGGTATGTTCAGGGTTGAATCTGCATGCTAGTTACCAGCCCTGTTATTTGTAAAGTAGATGGTTTAGCCACTTGAAAGGTCGTGAGCTAAAGCAAGCTCTAAAGTTCTAATGGGAACTGGTATAACTTACTTCCACTCCTGGACCCAGTAATTAATCAAAAAGGAATTAACTTTTGCCTGACAAATGTAAAGCCTAAGCTTCTTAAGAGACAGGACAAACCTAGGAATGTACAGACGCTGCTCTCCAACCTAGGATTCATTCACCTCTACTCACACCTTTTAGGATGTCTCCCTAGGACTACTTGCCATTAGCAAGCCTCCCAAGTTACGTTTGTTAAAGAACGCAAAGGAGTTATCTAAAACCAAGTTCTCTGCCATCCAAATGATTTTTAAATGCTATCTTCCACATTTTTAAATTAGATTGGAGCAGGAGTGAGCCTTCCAGGGATCTTGGCTGCAAAATGTGGTGCTGAAGTGATACTGTCAGACAGTTCAGAGCTGCCTCACTGTCTCGAAATCTGTCGGCAAAGCTGCCAGATGAATAACCTTCCACAGGTGGATGTTGTAGGGCTGACTTGGGGTCACCTATCTCAGGATCTTTTGGCTCTACCACCACAAGATATTATTCTTGCATCTGATGTGTTCTTTGAACCAGAAGGTAAACCACTTTTGCTAAGAGTTTGGCCAGATACTGTGAAATGAAGTCCATTTAAAGAAATGTTTTTTCTCCTTAGATTTTGAAGACATTTTAAGTACAGTGTACTTTTTGATGCAGAAGAACCCCAACGTTCAATTGTGGTCTACCTATCAGGTTAGAAGGTATGAATAATTCTAATTTACTTACAATCTCATTAAAAGTTAAAGGGCAGAACCAAGAGGTGTAAGTTTGAAATCTTTTTTTTTTTTAAGTGCTGACTGGTCCCTTGAAGCTCTGCTTTACAAGTGGGATATGAACTGTGTCCATATTCCTCTGGAGACTTTTGATGCAGATAAGGAAGATATAGCAGAATCTGCGCTTCCAGGAAGACATACTATTGAAATGCTAGTCATCTCCCTTGGAAAGGGTCTCTGAATTATACCCATAAGCTGTTAAGGAACAATGTTGATACAGGGATCAGACCACCCTCAACTTCCTGGGAAAATGAAATGAGCTTGAAGATGGACAGATCTGCTGGTCTTAAGGCTATACCACCAAGACTGCTAATGGGGTAACATTAACCATGCAAACAATTAAAGTACATATGAATAAGGACTTGGATTGTTCTTAATCATTAAGCAGAAATTAGGTTGAAAAGGGGCTACTCAACCAAGTGCTACCTTGAAGCCATGATTTTAGGGGCTCAACTGGCACTTCTAATATAGGAAAAGCAGGTATTACTATTTTGTTGTCTTTATGCTATATAGCAACAGTGGCAAACCAATGGCATGTGTGCTGCGGCGGGCTGCTTGTATCATTGAAAGCTCTAAAAGGTTCACAACTGCTACACAGGCAAGTGACACTCAAGAAAACTGCACAGGTCTTTCAAATAAATGGCAAAAGAGACCAAGACCTTCTAAGAGTTAACACCAAGAAAACATTTTAATTAAACTACAGAAACAATGGTAATAGTACAGAATATTCATAAGCAAAGATACACCATGTTTTAAGTACTTACAAAGTTACAAACCATTTGTTTCCTTAACATTTTCCATTTTAAGTTCGTACATGAAGATGTGATCAGATTTACCATTTTGGGGAGTAGGGAAAAAAAGGTGTATTTATCATCAGCTAGATGTGCTCACTGTATGCTCCGTTATTTATATGCAAGGCCCGGGTGACTGGAAGTGCAGTTGACAGGCATTTTAATAAACTGGACAGCCATTTGTTTCTGCACGACAAGGCATCTTTACACAGGAGCAATCGGGAGAAAACAGGAAACAGCCAAGCACTCTGCACTGCAACACGCCACCTTAACAGCTAACCAGCATTACTCAACTGCTACACAACTGCGCCTAGTGCACAAAAATACATAAGAGAAGAGATTAGAATCGTGTTTGGTAAACAATCCTTTCAAAAAAAAAAATCAAGTCTTTTCACCTGAAAAGTCTTTATACAAATTTGGGTTCAGATTACCATTTAGGCCTGAAGGTAAATAACATATAAACAAATTTACACCAACTTTTGTAGGTTTTTAATTTTAAGGAATGAAGGCAATGTTGAGTCAATCTCTTGACAGCTTTAGGCTGTGTGTAATGGCTGCACTCGTTTCCTTAAAAGTCAAGAGGCCACAAATTAGGTTACCAATCTGTTTAATTTCAAACAAAAAAAGTCAGCACTATATAAACAAAATGAAATTTTACCTCAAATATCCAATCCAATAATGAAATCTGAAGTCGTTCACCTCACTAAATTACAAGAAATTTGAATAACAGCAACAAAATGGCACATAAAATGAAGTTTGCCACCTGAGGCAAAGTTTAAAACAAGTAAAAAGTTAGACAAATGTTACAAAATAACCTTTTCAATAGCCAGTTGCTTGTTCCAAGGACTCTTCCATGGACCGATGGACTGAGTTCGTGGTCCTTTTCCCCAAAGTCCTCTGTTATGCTGCTTGCCGATATATCTAGGTTTGAAAAGAAAAAAGTTCAGTTTACCTTCCCTTATTAAAAAGGTACCAAAGTGCACATGGTTTCAGTTTTCAGGTATGTACTTACTAAGGCTCTGGTGAAACAAATAGGTTACAGTAAGGTTCCACCCAGCCATCAAGAAGTTTTTAAAGGCCCAATTAAGAAATTTTCAAAATCAGTATTTACAAGTTTGAATTTACGATTTCTTGGCCAAATAACCAAAGTGAAAAAGAGGTAGGAGGGGAAGGGAGAAAAAAAAAAGAAAAAAAATGGGGAAAAAGGGCTGTATCCAAACAAAAGCAACATGAAATCTTATTACATTTTAAGAAATCCTTTTCAAATGAAATATTTGACATTGGAGAATGTTTTTATCCGAGCTACTTAGGGCCCTTTCCTTTTAAAAAATAGGACCAAACAATTTGAGAGTTAAAGACACACTATCCTTTCCCCACCCAGTGCAGTACCTGTAAACTTTCTTTTGGGGTTCCAAAAGTTCATTGCTTCTTAATTGCAATTCCTTTGCCACATCCATTAGAATATGAAGTCCCAGTCAGTACAACAATAGTTGAACTGATCATTTTTCTCTAACAGGATAGTGCATCTTTAACGTTTAAAGACAAACCTGCTCCAATACACGCCCACAGAAACTGGTCCCTGGAGGATCAGCCAAATCAGTTAAAATCTGCAATACTGGCCAATATTCTTTTATCAAACAGGAGACCGCAGCTTTAAAGGGGGAAAATGCAGACGTTGGATAAAAACAGCAAGAAATAATTATTTTCATTAATAGGTCTCAAAACAGTTCACGAAACAACCTTTACTATCTAAGCTTAATACACATCCTTTTTGCAGACCCCTCTTCAGTTTTACTCCCAAAGCCGAGTAACTTCAGAGCAGCACTCCAAACACCAGGAGTGGTCACCTTTATACTAGTATGGCTAAGACCGACTCCAAACCCCATTTACGAATCAAGGCTGTGCCTCGGATCCCGCAGACATTACCATTTTCTTACGAGGACACCGCTCCTTCCTCTTCTGGAGACTTGGGGGGGCTCTTGGATCGCGACCTGGACTTCGATTCCCTCTTGGACACGGGAGGAGGACTCCTGGACCGCGACCGGGATCGGGACCGCGACCGGGATCTGGACACCGACGAGGACTTGGACTTGGATCTTCGCGCAGATCTGGACTTGGAGGTCGATCGCGAGCGAGAGCGAGTGCGGGACCGAGACTTGGAGCGGCTGTAGCGAGAGCGGCTGCGGGAGCGGGAGCGGCTCCGACTCCGGGATCGGCTGCGGCGGCGCCTCCGAGGGCTGCGGGCGGGACGAGCGGCGGTGAGCGGAGAGGAGCGGAGCTGGGCCCGGCTCGCCCCGCCCGCGCCGCCATTATCTCGCTGCCAGGCGCCATTTCCCTCGCCGCGAGGCGGGATCCCGCCCTCCGCCCGGCCCGCCCCGGCCCTCCCGGCGGCCCCCGCCCGCTCACCTGCGGCTCCGGCGTCCGTAGCCACCGCCCCCGTACCTCCGGGGGGGCGGCCCGCGGCGGCTGTGGTGCGAGTCCGGCGGGCGGCCGTAGCGCGCCATCTGCACGCGCAGCTCACGGCCGTCCAGCACGGCCCCGTCCATGGCGTCCATGGCGTCCTCGGCGTCGCGCTTGTCGTGGAAGCGGACGAAGGCGAAGCCGCGGGACTCCTTGGTGTAGCGGTCCCGCGGGATGTACACGTCGCCGACGCGCCCGTACTTCTCGAAGACGCGCCTCAGAGTGTCCGGCGAGGTACGATAGGTCAGGTTATCAACCTTGAGAGAGGTCATGCCCTCCACATCGGGAGGCGGGCGACCGTAGCTCATGGCTGTGAGGCGGCCCGGTGTCCCGCCAACTGGCGCCGAGACTCTAACGCTTTGGGCGGGCCCGGACGCTCTGACGAAGCGGCGGCTTCCTCAGGTCGCGGTGGCGAAACGCCGCGCCTCTCCTCAGAAAGTTGCCGTCCGCGTGCGGAAGCTGAGAGGGAGGCGGGCGGGCGGGCACAGAAGCACCGCAACTAAGCGCACCTGAGCAGCAAATGAGCTGGGGATTCGCCTCAGCTTCCTCTTATAGCTCTCTTCACAAAATGGCGCCCGCGCCACCCGGAAATGAATCCTCTGATTGGCTCGCCTCGCTCCCCCTTATAACGTAGCGCCCTCGCGTCCCGCCCCTGTCTAGTGCGCCTGCGCAGGGCCCAGCGGGCGGGCGGAAAACGCGCAGTCACGGCTGTTGAGGGGGAGCAGCGATCGCAGGCGGATGGAAAGCCCGCGAAACCCTTGCTGTTGGCGAGGCTGGGCAAGAGCGCTCAGTAGCGGAAGAGGCGGTGCCCGTCATCTAGGTTCCCCCTTCTTTTCTTGCCAGTGCCTACGCTCCACGCTGCCCTTCCGCCCGCCCTTCATTTCCGCTTTTGTCCGAGAGGTACTCCTGTTCCCTGTTGCCCTGTGTCCCCGACCTCCTCAGACCCCGCCTCGTCACTCTAGACTCCCTCCCACAGGCCCCGACGGCCCTTTGCGGAGTTTCATTCCACAACCCCCTCCGCTTGATCGCCGCCCTACCCCCACCCCCGCGAGAGGCGGGGGTAGTGATGGAGCCTTCGCAGTGCGCGTGCGTATTCGCGTCCAGAGCCTTCTGGACTACTACTCCCAGTGGGCGCCGTGGCCGTGATCAGCTGACCTGTCCCATGACTTGCAGTGAGTCAGGCCCCGCGGGCGGGGCCGCGAGGCCGCTGTTTGCCCTAGCTCCTCATCCCCCCGCGGGCCCCTCAACCTGGAGCGGCGACATTCTTGGCTCTCTTCCGGTGTTGGGCTCTTCCCTACTCGGATCTTATCCCAGGAATGTCTTAACTGGGACCTCTAGGGGAACTTCACCCCAAGCCCGGAATTGTGATCCAAGAACTGGAAGTTGACAGCTTGGCTGCCTTGCTCCCGGATCTGCCTCCTGCTTTCACCGTCTCGTTTCTCCAGGATTGTCGGGCTTGCCCCGGAGGAGAGCTGACTGTCCTGGGCCGCCGCTGACCCCAGGCAGAGCGGAGCCAAAATGTCCCCGGAATCCAAAAAGCTTTTTAACATTATTATTTTAGGAGTTGCCTTTATGTTTATGTTCACCGCCTTTCAAACTTGTGGAAATGTGGCGGTGAGTTGGAATCCGTTCTCCCTCCTTTGAAGTGCGTGTGTCATTTCATTGTGAAAACGATTATAGACTTCAGTTATATCTAATAGCATGCGTAAATTGCATCTTCTCTTTCCTCACCTAGCCTTTCTCGTTTTCTGTGATGGGTTTTGATTTCATAATGTCAGATATTTCTCCTTTATGGGGTTTTACCGTTTATTTCTCCGATTTGATTTGGAGTTCCTGTGTTGACAGTACTTTATTTCTTTTCTGTATTAAGCTCTATGTTAATACTTGGGTAGTTAAAGTAGTAAAATCCAAGGCACGGGTACAGTTAGTTGTCCCCTCTTTCCTAGTCATTGCTTTGCCTTCTTCAATTGTGTTGTCCTTTTTCTTCTCTCAGAGTGGACATTCAGCATTAAGTATTGAGTATTGCGAATCTTGACGTTTATCTGAGAACTTGGAATCAGACTTTCAAAGGGGAAAAAGGATTGCAAAACGTTTTCATTGATTAGTTTTATTTTCTACACAGCAAACTGTCATCAGGAGCTTAAATAGCACAGATTTTCATGGCAGTGGATATACCAGGTATTGTACTGTGTGCTTGATTTTACTGTGCATGTAATGGCAGTTACTTAAATTCCATCAGAATCACCATCAATAAAATACTGTGATTGAATTAGTGATTTTTTTTTCTTTTTTTTTTTGGTCTCGGTGTCAGGACTACAGTACTCTATTTGGGAAACATAATGCAGTTAAAGGTGCTGAGTTTAGTTTCCTGTGGAATTAGATTGGGCTTGAAATCCCGGCTTCATAACTTAATTGCTTTGTTAGGTTAGGCAAGTTATTTCTATGAGCCGTTTCTTTGCTCGGAGGGTGTATATAAAGCACTTGGCGCAATGGGTGACATTTACTAAGTGCTCAATACTGTCAGAATTACATTTTCTCAATCCTAAACAGGTATTTTTTTTATGAGTCTTGAAACGTTTTATCCTCCTGTGTTAGTTATCTCCTGACAATTGTAATTTCATTCGAAGTTTTTAGATTTTTGTTGGTGTTTAGTTTTGGCTCTACAGATGAAGAAAATGAAAAGAGCTTCACAAGTCACTAGTACCTTGTGATTGTAGCTGGAAATGTAATTCGTACATTTGTGTATGTACAGATTTCTTTAAAAATCTAATTGACAATTGTATATGTTTATCTGTATAATATTGTTTTGAAATAGGTATATATTGTGAAATGGCTAAATTGGACTACACAAACAAGTTTCTTAATTTTTGTATAGTTAGCTCTTGTATTCTGGTACCCTCACACCCAAAACTTTTTTTTTTCCTGTTTGTTTTTGGTTTTTTGAGACAGAGCCTTGCTATGTAGCTCAGGCTGGCCTTGAACTTGTGGCATCCTCCTGCCTCAGCCTCTTGAGTGCTGGGATTACAGGCATGCACCACCATGCCTGACATCATAATTTTTTGTGTATCACATCACGTGTATTCTAAAGAACAAATGATCTGCATTCAGGAGGCTAAGGCAGGAAGTTCGAAAGTCTGAGCCCAGCCTGGGAAATTTAGTGTGGGACCCTGTCTCAAAATTAAAAAGTGGTGAGGGGGTAGTTCAGGCATAGAATGCTGGGTTCAAGTCCCAGTACTCTAAAACAAGAACAAGTGAAAGAGCACAATTGAGCTAGATGTGGTGTTTCCTGCCTATAATCCTAGCACTCAGCAGGCTGAGGCAGGCGGAACACTGAGTTCAAGGCCAGCATGGACTCTATAGTGAGTTCAAGGCAATGTGAACTACACAGTAAGACCCTGTCTCAAAAAAACAAAAACAAAATAACGCACCTTTGATATTTGAGAGATTGAGAAAAGCCAAAGAATAATTTACTTTGAATTTACAATACCGGCTAGTAAATGAAATCAGGATCCTCAAAATGGTACACTTTCTACAAGATAATATATAGTAATGGTGGGTCAGTAATAACTGAAAATGTTCACATAAGACCATTATTTTGAGTTATATAAATTTTGGATTAAGCAAGTTACAACTCAGTGCTTGTTATTTATAGCAAAGAAATGTCACGCAGTTGCCAGAAGTTGTAGGCTAATTTTGGAGTGTGGCAGGGTTGACCTGGGCCCCTGGAGTCATATTGCTAGAGACCGGATCCTGGCTCACCATTCACCAGCCACTAAACTTCTGGCAATTTATTTCACTCCACTGCATTACAGTTTTCAGCTCTCTATCGACATCTGCTTCTTAGAGCTTCAGAATTGAAAGAGGAAATATCTAGGAAGTATTTGGCCTAGTATCTGTTGTACAGTGGCTTTATTATAATTTATCAGTACATTGAAAACATTGTCCTAGGCAACTGATTCAAAGAAACTTCTGATGGAACTTCAATATTTTATATACATGTTATTTATCTTAAGGATATTATCATAAATTTTGACAAAGAATATTACAAATCCTGGAGACCCTAAATAGAGTTTTCTTTCCTTTTTGGTACCGGGAATTGAACTCAGGGCCTCGCCATTGCCAGGTAGGCGCTGTGCCTCTGAGCTTCATCCCTGGCCCCCTCTTATTTTCATTTTGCCCTTTTTTTGGGCCATACTGGTATTGAATCCAAGGTTTCTCACATGCTAGGCAAGTGCTGTACCACTGAGCTAAACCCCCAGCCCAAAATAGGGTTCTACAAGTGAGCTCTGTTGCGCTGAACAGGGTAGTGCACACCTATAATCCCAGCACTTGTGAGACAGGCAGGATTGTTGTGAGTTGGAGGCCAGTTTAGGCTAAATAATGAAACTCTTTATCCAAATATCAAAAACAAAAAAAGTGAGCTTTTTGAGACAGTGCTTGAATTTTATCCCCTTTTCCCTTTTGTGTGTTATTCGTGCAGCATGGCAATTATTTATGGAGTTTTCTCTGCTTCAAATTTGATTACGCCGTCTGTGGTTGCCATTGTGGGCCCTCAGCTCTCTATGTTTGCCAGTGGTTTATTTTACAGGTGAGTAGCACACTCTTCTTCCCCTTGCTAAGTTAGAACACTTCCAGCATCTTTGAAGAGCATAGAAAACTTAACAAGAACTTGTAGACTTGGGCTGGACAGAATAGAGGGTGGTATTTGAAGGATTGGCTCTCTGCTTATTGCTCAGAAATACCAGACCGTTCTAACTGATGGGATGAATGTATATCTGCTTTGGTTTTACTATAATAAACAGTATCCAAAGATCTCTTTCCATGGGGGTTGGAAAGAACTTTCCATGAAATAATTTTACCTTCTAGCAAGTTGACTAATGGAGATTCTAATGTCCTGTGTCATGTACTAAGCAGTGGCAGGGGCCACTGCAAACCTGTACAGTTTTGACAAAGTTGAAATAGTAGGTTAAGAAATGAGCAAGTCATGTTTGTCCCTTTTTTCAAAGCCAAGGAAGTTGTCTGCAGGTTGAATTTTTGAGGAGAGCCCTCAGACTTGACTCCTAGAAGGACACTTGGCATTCGGTTTCAGATATCCTTTGACCGTAATATGTTGACCTGTTATATTTTAGCATGTACATTGCCGTTTTTATCCAGCCCTTCCCCTGGTCCTTCTACACGGCGTCTGTTTTCATTGGAATTGCAGCTGCCGGTGAGCATTTTGATTTCTACCTGCCTGTTTTCTTGTGAGAGACTTGTCTAAGGGGATCATTTATGGGTTCAGTATGGAAAGCCAAGTTACTTCATTCCCTTGATAAACTTCTGGTTTGAATTTTAGTGCTTTGGACAGCACAGGGAAACTGCCTGACAATAAATTCAGATGAGCACACTATCGGGAGAAACAGTGGAATTTTCTGGGCACTCTTACAATCTAGGTAATAATCTTTTGGAACTCCGTCTTTCTGTTTCCTTTTTTGGTCCCATCATTTATTAGGTCTTTGTTTCATTGAAAATTCAGGTCTTCCATGTAGTGTGACTTAAGTTCCTTGCCGAATATGGTATAGATTCAGACTTTTATAGCTACTTAGAATGCACAAGACTACCTCATTAGAATGCAAGATTACTAAATAGGAAGTGATATTAACTTCTATGTATTTACCATCTGCTATATTTCAGGGACTGTTGGATTCTATTTAATTTCACATAATTCCCACACAACCTCATGAGGTTCTGGAGATGAGAAAACAAAGACTAAAAGGAAAGTAACAAATCCAATTTTAACCATCGTTATCTGGACTTCGGCAGCCACATCCTTCCCACTGAACTACTCAGCCTAGTAGCTATTAGCAAATACGTTAACATTTAAAAATGAAACTACACCAATACTGAGTGATATAGCATATTACATATTTCCTAGAGAAAAGCAAAACCTATTCTGCCTGTGACTGTTGGGAAATCTGAAGGCTTTACCTTTATGGTTACTGTGTAGGGTTTTCCCTTCAACAGGGCTTGGCAAAAACAGGTTTCATTTTTAGGAGTTGTGGAGTAAGAAATAGGAATGTAAGTAAATGATTCCTTCCATGGGAGAGTATGCAAAGTAAAGTTTCTGTTTAGATGCAGGTAATGATTTAGTTTAGAATTTTTCATAGATTCTTCAAAAGATTTTAAGATTTTTTAAAGTAGTATAAACTTGTTTCCAAGGAATCACTCCCACATTTCCACTGAAATCGCATATTTCAAAGTGAGTCAAGCCCTGTGCAGGGAGGACGGCTCTGAATCAGGTTACTGTCACATGGATGGAGTCTGAACTCTATCTGGGTCAGTTACTTTCTCAGAAAGGGTGGGGTTGAGACTTTCAAATGACCTCAGGCAGGTAGATAGTTTATAAATTGCGCCTCCATCTCTCTCTCTTTCTCAACAAATAATAGGAGTAATTGTTTTTACTAACCATTTAAGTATTATAATAATTTCCCAACACCCTCTCTCCCCTTCTCTGCCCTCAGCTTGTTCTTTGGAAATCTCTACATATATTTTGCCTGGCAAGGGAAAACCCAAATATCAGGTTTGTTTTATTCTTGTTTTTTTTAGATATGTTCAAAGCATGCCCACAGTGCCACAGAAATATCATTAGTACTTTATGTAAGTATTGTCCTGATGAGCTTTGGTACTTCACATTCTCCTAGATGTTTGCTTTGGGAAACTTTCTCCTGGGTTTATGGAATCAACTTCGGATTATAGATTAGGAATCTCGAAGTGTGAGAGAAGGGCATGCTGTGTATGAGTGTCCTAGTGAATCATCAGTAGACAGCTGAGTGCTCAGTTCTTTTGTTCATACCATTCTTTGATTAAAAGAGTGATTGGATTCTTGCATTTTTTGGGGGGGGAGCTTGTTAGAAACCCTAAAAGACAAAGGTGGAAGTGGCTTACTTACCTCCTCACTCTAAATTTTTACTGATGCATTAAAATAAAAATTTAATGAGGAAGTGTTTTACCACTCACAAACAACCTTCAACATAATTCTAACTCAGGCCAGATGTGGTGGTGCACACCTATTATCCCAGCACTCTGGAGGCTGAGGCAGGAGCATTGCCTTGAGTTCCAGGCCAGCTTTGGCTACATAGTGACTCTTTCTAAAAAAAAAAATAATAATAATAATAATAATAATAATAATAGTTATTATTCAGGAATTGTGTAGTTGATGCTATCTACTTTCTTCTTTTTTTTCTATAGAGAGTGACCGAAGAACGGTGTTTATTGCCCTAACAGTGATTAGCCTTCTGGGGACAGTTCTGTTTTTTCTCATTCGGAAACCAGATCCTGAAAATGTCCTTGGAGAAGATGAATCTTCTGATGACCAGGACTTGGAAGTCGACGAGTAAGAAGTGGGGAGACATTCCTTTTCAAGTTCAAATAGATTCTGAGTAAATCTAGTCTAGAGTGGACCCAGCTTGGTTGTCCTAACTGATATCCAGTTCTGTCTGACAGTTACCACAGGCAGACAGGAGGGAAAAGTGTTCAAGCAGAGAAGAAAGGAAGATGCAGGGGAGCTGTGAGGAAGGAAAAAGGAGAAGGCTGCCTGAGGAAGGGAGTGAGTGAAAGGTTTCCAGGGATTTAGGTCTGTTGCCAGCATTGCCCGTGATCCGTGTGACCCTAGGCAATAGCAGTGAGCCCTTCCTGTGTCCAGGCCTCCGTCCTTTTGCTCCATTCAGTGGTCTCCTGTGTGTTCCCAGTGTCAGGGTGCAGGAATATAAAGTGAAATAGGAAACAGTCTGCCCTCAAGTCCTGTTTCTGTGATCCAGCTATAAATTTCTCGGGTTCCTGTGACATGTGTGGCAGGGCCACCAGCGCTTGTCCCCACCAGGCTCTTGGCGAACAGTAGCCAGCCCTTGCACTAACTAACCTGTCCAGGTGGCTTTCCCCACAGTGGACTAAGTGGGGAGACAGGCATGGAGCCCTGTGTCTCTGAGTACTGTAAATTACCTGAGCACGTTTCCATGGTGACACTGTTCCAAACAGCACAGGTGGTTTCTGCTATCATTTAGATTTGGGAAGGAAAAGAGAAATTAATCTTTGCCACTCTTGTTTTGCTGTGTGAATTGATAATCGGGAAGATCGTCTTGCAGCTTTTGTCTGTTGTTACAACTTGTGCATTGAGCATTCTGTGTTGCCTTTTCCATCCAAAAAGGGGCCCAGATGCTCCTGTTATTGAATCACTGTGTTTACTAAGTTTGCACTTTTTTTTTTTTTGGTACTGGGGATTGAACTCGGGACCTTGCGCCTGCAAGGCAGGCGGCGGAACCACTGAGCTAAATCCCTGGCTCTGCACTGTTTCTTTAAAGCAAAGGAGAAGGGGATACTTTGGGTGTATGTGTGTATCTGTGTGTTTACACACATATGTGTTACATATGTACATGTATGTACAGTCATGCATTGCATCACAACATCCCGGGCAGTGATTGACTGCATGTGTGACAGGGGTCCCACTCTGTCACCTCGTGAGGACTGTGGTGTAGTTTGTGTCAGCACTCTGATGTTTGCATATCGCAGATGCCTAAGGATGTGTTTCCCAGAATGCTGTCCTGTTCAGTGACAGTAACTATGGATATTGGAGAGAAGAGAATTGTGTCCCCGCGATAGGTGCAGTCCTTAGGAAGACTGCTCAGCCTGTCGAGCAGTCTCTATTCCTAAATTGTCTCCCAAACACAGAGCTTCTGTGTCTCCTTTCTCCAAGTAGCACCCGTTGTGTGGCGGTTCTTTTAAACCTGGGGGACAGAGCAGTGCACGAGACAAGCCATCCATGTTCTCATGGGACTTGGCTTCAGAGGGGTGGCAGACAGTATGCGTGTGAGTAGACGCCACAGTGAGCCTTGGGGAGACTTCGGAGGAGGGGAGGGACAGGTGCTGGGGGGAGTGGAGAGCCGTGGGTGGTCAGTGCTAGACCAGGCAGTGGAAGGGGCCAAGACAGGCTCCTGAGGCTAGAAAGGTGAGGAGGGCGTGGAGCAGGAGGGTCTACAGGAGGCAAGGTTGGATTGTATAAAGCTGGCCTGGAGCTTGAAGTTCGATGTGGTCTGAGTAGAAGCCATTGAGGTATAAGTAGGAGCTGGTAATAAAAGCTCCCATGTGAATGCCCTGCAGAAAATGATATGAAGGTGGAAAGAGCAGCTCCACATCTGTCTTTTATCTCAGGTTCTTTTGTTTTGTTTTTTTGAGACGGGCTGGCTTTGTACTTCAGATTGGCCTTGAACTCCCTATTCTGTAGCCTAGACTGGCCTCGAACTCCTGGCCATCCTCCTGCCTCAGCTCCCCAAATGCTAGGACTATAGGTGTGTGCTACCACAGGCAGCTAATTTCTTAAATCAACTGTATCTCTATTGAAAGTTTGTTTTTGTTTTTGTTACCGGGGCTTGAACTCAGGTCCTTGTGCTTTTGAGGCAGGCAGCAGAACCACTGAGCTAAATCCCCAGCCCTATTGAAAGTTTTTTTAAGAAAATAATCATTTAACTCTCTAAGAAGCAAGATGTGCTGGCACATGCCTGTAATCCCAGCACTCAGAGCCTGAGGCAGCAGGATTGCAAGTTCAAGCCACCTTGGGCAACTTGGGCACTTAGCAAGACCCTGTCTCAAAAAAGAAAAAAGGTCTGGGAATGCAGCTCAGTGTGAAGGGCCTGGGTTCAATCCACAGTACTGTAAAAATCAGTCAATCAATAAATAATAAAGATCTAGGAAAACTAGACTTGGCTGATAGGGTAAAAAAATATAATTTTTAAAAAACTTTCTGGGTTGGGTGTGGTGGCACTTATTTGTAATCCCAGCACTCAGGAGGCTGAGGAAGAAGGATCACCTTGAGTTCCAGGCCAGCCTGGGCTACATACTGAGTTCAAGGCCAGTCTGAAGTACATAGTGAGACACTATCTCAACCACCCCCCTCAAAAAATACAACAAAAAACCAGAAAAACTTTCTCACTGTCATGTTGCTGTCAATTATAGTTACATTTAAAAAGATTATACTTGAACTGCATTATCTCACTTAAATCCTACAGGTAAGTGGTAGAGTCCTCATTTTACAACTGAATGTGGTGGTGCATGTCTGTAATTCTAACACTGTGGGAGGCAGAGGCAGGAGGATTTTAAATTGGTGCCCAGCCTGGGCAACTTGTTGATTTAGTGAGATCCTGTTTAAAAATAAAAAGTAAAAAAAGACTAGGAGAGGGATTTAGCTCAGTGGTTCCCCCACCTGCCTCACAAGTGCAAAGACCTGGGTTCGATCCCTGGTACCACACACACACACACAAAAAAGCCACAAAAAAAGACTAGGATGTAGTTTCATGCAAAGGTCCAGGGTTCAGTCTTCAGAACCACAAAACACAAATGAGGAAGTAAAACTTAGACAAAGACACTTGCTGTCTTAGTTACATTTCTTGCTGCTGAGACAAAATACCCAATGCCCAAAATTAAGGAAGGAAAAGTTTTTGGCTCACAGTTTGTAGAGGCTTCAGTTTATAGTTGGCTGGCTGCAAGGCAGAGTAGCATGGCAGACAGGCATTGCAGAGGAGAAACAGTTCCTGGTGGGCAGAAGGGAGCAAAGCAAGCAAGGGACGACCACAGCTCTTTCTCTTCCTTATATCTCATCCAGGCTACTCAGGGCGGGCAGCACTCACACCCTTAATCCTAGTGCCCCTGAGCCTAGCACTGCACCATGAATCAATCCTAGCATCACATACTGTAGATCCAGCCCCCTCTGAAAAAGCCCCGCCTATGACTGCAGGAGGCTTTGGGGGACATCTAGACACAGCCATAACACTTGCCTAAAATGTTACAACTACGTAGTAAGTGACAAAACCAGGGCTCAGACACCAGAGTTCATATGTTCAACCAAAAGGTAATTCTGTTTTCAACCATGCCGCACAGAGGATGGTTATTTTCTTTCTTTCGTTTGTGGGCGGCACTTTAAACACAGTCTGTAAAGCAAGGACCTGGGCCACGAAGGGACCCAGCCCACTGGATGTGCTTGCCAGACCGGAGAGCACAGAGCTGTTCCAGACTGCAGTGAAGAGGGGATGGACATTTCATACCTAGGTAGTATTTATTTTTAATTTTCAGGGGGAAAATGTATTTTCTTTATTTTCCCAGGTCTGCCCAGAACAATATGACAAAGGCAGTAGATGCGTTTAGTAAGTATTCTCGGTATCTGAAATGGGACAGCTGTTCAGGAACCTTCAGCCTTTGCCTTTCCCCTTCCCCTGGTAACTGGATTGACGGGCCCCCAGTGTTTCCATTTTGCCAGGTATGCTGGTCTCTCCGTAAAAGGCTCTCTGACCTTGGGGTGGAAATGGGGCCAACAGAGGCGCCCCCCTGTGCAGGAGTGGAGGTTGGGGGCCAAGGCAAATTGGGCTCTTGGGTGGGGAGCACATGGGGAGTTTGGGGGGGGGGGCAGGTGGGCTGTTGGCCACTTTGAGGGCCTGAGCGGTGGCCCTAGGGACCCAGAGACGAGTCTCCTCAACTCTTGACGTAACATAGTTTACTTTCCGTAACGCTCACAACTCTATGAGTATTCTGAAATATGAGCTATTATGCTTAACTCCATTCTAGAGAAGAGAAAACTGAGGCTTAAAGAGGTGAAAGAACTTCCCCAAGGTCATCCAGCTAGTGGGTAGGTGCTGAGCCAGGATCGGAGGCCACCATGTCTGACGGGCAGAGCAGGCATTCTCGGAATGGTTCCTTCTGACTCCTGCCCGCGGCCATCTCACCCAGGCAGTGACTCTCCACAGAGAGCATGACTGCATGGTGGCTATGGAGCCCCCAGGGCCCTTAAGTATTTATGACTTGTTTATGGAAAGCCTTGGGCTAGTGGGAAATTCGTGATCTAATCAGCGGTGGCCCAGCTCAGAGGACACATGCGTGTCAGAGCATGCGTTCCCGAGGAATTCCTGTGATCCTTTTTAGAAAGGGTCTGTGTGTATGTTGGTCTGAGCCCTGCATACAGAGTACATTATGTAATCACAGCTGTTTTATCAGACTTTCTTTTATGAGTGTCTTATATTTCAGGAATGTATTCATAATTATAAATCAGGCTACTTGTATTATTAAATAGGGTATAGCCTGACTCCCCAGCAAGATGGGAGGTCACTACCATTCACAATCTGGCTTTTAGCTCTGCAGGTCTAGGAACTTGTCTGTCAGAAGAGCCACTGTTGCTGGGCATGGTGACGCATACCTACACTCCCAGCACTCCAGGGTGAGGCAGAAGGATTGCTGTGAGTTCAAGGCCAGCCTGAACTATATAGTAAGACCCTGTCTCAAAAAACCAATAAAGAAAAACCCCCCCAAAAAACAGAAGAGCCATTATCCTCAGAGGATTCAGAGGGGAAATGACTTGTTAAACCCTAAAGAAATTTCAGTTTAACAGTTGATGCAGTTCTTTAGTGAGCCCTTTCATGGCTGTTCCTTTCTTGTTCTCAAGGGCCTAGAAAGCCCATTGGCTTCATTGGTGCTCTTGGAGTTAGGGAAGGGAGTGTAGATGACTTCCAGTTTCCAGTTGTCCCCAGGAAAGTGAAGGGCAGTGCAGCCTCTCTGCTCTCAAGTACAGCACCCCCTGGTGGGTGGGCTGAATTCAGGATTTCCTGACTAGACAGTCCCGGACTTTGACCCAACTCTGCCTGTAAAATGCGGCACAGGCTTCTGGTTGTAGATCTCATCAGTCACTTGCTAGGTTCCACTGGAAGAGGAGGGTGGGCTGGCAGGTTGGAGCAGAGAAAAAGGAGAGGACAGCAGCCAAAGAAGGTGCACACATGCAGGTTTAGCAGAGGTTTAGCAGGTTTAGGTAACGGGGTGGGCACAGCGTGAGCTGTGAGGTGGCCTGCAAGCCAAAAGGCAGGGGAGGAAGGAAAAGGCCAAGGCCTTATGTAGCTGGTCTGTGGCCAGGGTTTCGTTTCTTGTTTATTAATCAATCCTGACAATCCTCCTGATGGTTTTGTGAGGGAGGTTGTACAGACTGTTCTCCTTAGCATCTAAAAGTGCTCAATTCCTAAATTGAATAGATAAGTTGAATGGGATTCTAGAACATTTTGGTGGGATTTAAAAAAAAATTGTTGTTGAATCTTACCAAAATGATGCTGAAGTGTCTCTGCTAGAATAAATGTCTGAAAATAGCCAAGACCATGTTTAAAAAGGAGGTGAGAAACTTATCCTGATAATCTTTAAAACATATTATGAATTGATTTGGAAACATTGGCATAGCAAGGCTAGTCTAGACTCCAGTCCATATCCATAGAGAAACAGATGCAGCCAGTGTGAGTCTCAGGCCAGGCCAGGTAGCTTACTGCTTAGAAAAGTACAGGCTCCTAGGGCCGGGGGTGAAGCTCAGTGGCACTGCCCCTGCCTCACAAGTGCAAGGTCCTGAGTTCAATCCCTGGTAGGAAAAAGAAAAGACAAGTTTTTTTGTTGTTTTTTGGGGTTTTTTAAGGGAAGAAAAATACAGGCTCCTAAGCAGGGTGTGGTGGCACATGCCTATAATCCCAGCACTTGGGAGGCTGAGCCAGGAGGATCTCTGTGAGTTCAAGGCCAGCTTGAACCACATAGCAAGACCTTGTATTAAAAAATAAATAAATAAAAAAGAATGAAAAGAAAAGAAAAATACAGGCTCCCTTCTCACTTCATACTGAAACTCCAGCTAAAGACCAAATTAAGAAGGAAATCATGAGAATAATTGGAGCAAATGATGGGATAGAGAAACGACTTGCAAACAAGTAAATCAAACAATAAAAAAAAAAAAAGACTGCTTGGGCCGGGGACTTAGCTCAGTGGTTCGGGCACCTGCCGTGCAAGCGCAAGGGCCCGAGTTCGATCCCCGGTACCAAAAAAAAAAAGACTGCTGTTTGTTTAACTAAAATGTAAAACCACAGCCTATCAACATTTCCTAACAAAGTTAAAACAGCAGGGAACATCTTTTCAGTGTATGATGATCAGCTGTTAGGAACTGATAAGACATAAATGCTATGGTAGAAAAAACTTATTGAACTTAAAAGGTAAATAATACTTAGCATTGTAAGGAGTGAGTCTTGACACATAAGGATCCATTCTTATAGTACTTTCTTGAAAGGTGACTTATCAGTAAATATCAAAAGCATAAAAATGTTTATAAATTTTGGCCCAATGGAGTACCCCATTTTACTAATAAGATTATCCTGAGGAAATAATTAAGAACTTTGCCAAGATTTAACTAAAATGTTTATATTAGCAAGAAACTATGATTTAATTCAACAGAGAAGCGTTAGTACATCTGTATGAAAGATTAGCTATTGAAATGTCTGTATAGCCAGGGTTTCGCCGCCTGCTGCGCAAACGCAAGGATCGAAGTTCGATCCCCAGTACCAAAAAAAAAAAAAAAAATGTCTGTACAGGATGGGCAGGGTGGCAGAAGCCTGCAATCCCAGCACTAGGAAGCCTGAGGCAGGAGGATCACCATGATTTGGAGGTCAGCCAGCCTGGGCTACATAGCAAGACCTTATCTCAAAAAGCAAAACAAAACAAAAAAATCCTTTACAAATATTTGAAAATATCTATTCTAATATGTGAAAAAAAAGTTAAATAGTGTAAATAATGGGTTTTGGTTTTGTAAAAAGAAACACGGAAGAGGTCTGGAAGGCCAGGCATGGTGACATACACCTGTGATTCCAGCACTCAGGAGGCCGTGGCTGGAGGATTTCTGTGAGTTCAAGGCCAGCCTGGGGTACATACTGGTAGTGAATTCAAGGCTGGTCTGATCTGCTAGTGAGACTCTGTCTCAAAAAAAAATAGTCTGGAAGGAGATTCATTAAGGTGTTAATTTATGTTCTTTATGAAGATACGGTTCACAGGCCATACAAGTCACCCTTTTAAACAACTTATACAATTTGGTACAAGTTCAGTACAATTTATGATATTCACAGAGCATGTAACCATCACAACAATCAATTTTAGAACATTTCATTACTTGGGTAAGAACCCATGTAGCCCTCAGCAGTGGCCCGTCACTCCCACCCTCCTGCTTGCATCTGGAGCCTGAGGCAGCCTTGATCTACTTCCTGTCTATAGATTTGCCTCTTCTGGATATTTGATTTCTATGGAATCATACATTATGTGTTCTCTTGTGACTGGTGTTTTTGGCTTAGCATAATGGTTTGACATGTTAAAAAATTGGAGTTGTTTCTGTTTTTCAGGTGCTATGCTGAGCAATATGCTGTGTATTAGTTTTTGTGTGGATGTGTATTTTCACATCTCTTGAATGTATACCTAGGAGTAGTTAAATTGCTGGTCACCCAGCTGTGGACTGAGTGGCCTCTCAGGGCACCGTCTGGGGAGGAATTGCTGGATCGAGGGGATTTTCCATGCCCTCCGTGGGTACAGGAGTGCACCAGGTTTTCTGCATCCCTGCAACTGTTTGCTGTGGTTTTCACTGCGTCCTAGTGGTGGGAAGTGGTTTTGATTTGAATTCCCCCATGGCTAATGCTATTGAGTGTATTTTCATATGCTTATAGGCTGTTTGTGTCTTATCTTCTTGGGAGAAATGCCTGCTCAGATTGATTGCCCTTTTTTGTTTTCTTTTTTTGGTGGTCATGGTATTTGTACCAGGGATTGAGCCCAGGGCCTTTGCACTGAGCTACATCCCTAGCCTTTTTTATTTTGGTCCTTTGCCATTGTTTTGTTTTATTTTTATTTTTGTTTTGTTTTTCCAATACTGGAGATTGAACTCAGGACCTTGCACTTGCCAGGCAGGTACAGCACCGTTGAGCCACTTCCCCGGCTTATTTGTTTTTGTTTTTTGAGGCAGAGTCTCGCTGTTTAGCCCAGGCTGGCCTTGAACTCATGGCGATCCTCCTGCCTCAGCCTCTTGAGTGCTAGGATCACAGGCATGCACCACCATGCCGAGCTCCTTGCCTTTTCTAAATTGGGTTGTCTTTTATTATTGGGAGAGTCTAAATCATACACACACACACACACACACACACACGCACACGTAAGTACTTTTTCTTCCATTGTGTGGGTTACTTTTCATTTTCTTCATAGTATCTTTCAAAACAAAAGTTTTAAATTTCCCATTCAGCTTGATTGAGGCATAGTTCACAAATAAAAATTATGCATATTTGTGGCGTACAATATGATGTTTTCATGTAAGTGTGTACTGTGAAATGATTGTCACCATCAAGCTAATTAACATATCTGTCACCTCATGTACTTACTGTTTTTTGTGTATGTGACGAGAGCATTGGAGAGCTACTCAGCAAAGTTGGAGCGTGCTGTGGAGGAGTATCATTAAGTGTAATCACCAAGCTGTACCTTAGAGCCGCAGGTCTTACCCTGCCTGATGGAACTTTGTACTCGCTAATCAGTATTCCTCACACCCTCTCCTGCCGGCCCCTGCAGCTGTCATTCTCTCTGCTTCTGGGTTCTGCTGCTCTGGATCCCAGATGTGAGCAGGGTGGTGCAGTATTTGTCGTTTCCGTATCTGGCTTATTTCAGTAGTGTAGTATCCTCCAGGTTCAACCGTGCTGCCCCAAGTGGCAGGATTTCCTTCTTTTTTTTAAGGCCGAATAATATTCCTCTGTGTGTGTTTGTCATGTTTTCTCTATGTGTCTGTCAGTGGACTCCTAGTTATTTTTATCTGCTGACTGTTGGGAATGATGCTGCAGTGCCAGGTAGCACAAATGTTTCTTCAAGAAGTGAGATCCCTGGTTTGTGTGATAGTTTGATTTAATTCTTTTGAGGAACTTGTGTATTTTCCGTAATGAGTATACTAATTTACATTCTTACCAGCAGTGCACTAGGGTTCCCTTTTTCCTACACCCTTTCCAACATTTGATATCTTTTCCCCTTTTGGTAATAGCCATGCTAACATATGCAAAGTGGTATTGTGGTTCTGATAAAAGTTTTTAATTCTGATGAAGTCTGATTTATCTACTTTTTCTTTTGCTGTGTGTCCTTTTGGCATCCAGTGAAGTTCTTGCTTAACTCCAGGTCATGGAAATTTAGTCCTATATTTTCTTGTAAGAGTTTTGTAGTTTTAGTTGTTACATTTAGGTCTGTAATCCATTGCAAGTTAATTTTTGTGTTTGGTGTGCGAGGCAGGCTCCAGTTTTGTTCTTCAATGTGTGGGTACGCAGTTATCCTGGAACCATTTGCTGAGAAGTCTGTTCTTTCCCCACTGAACTGTGCTGTTGCCCTTGTTGAAAATCTGTCCTTATGCATTATATCAAATTTTCCACTGTAAAGTAGAAATTAAGAGTTTATGTAGTTTTTATATATTATAATATTTCTTCAGGGCTGGAGATTTAGCTCAGTTGTTTCGCCGCCTGCTGCGCAAGTGCAAGGACCCGAGTTCGATCCCCCATACCAAAAAAAAAAAATTTCTTCAAATAATATCTCCTATAAAGCAAAAAAAGAAAAAAAAAAAGGAAAGAAAATCAGTTGTCCATGAATGCAAGGATTTATTTCTAGGTACGTGTACAGTGGACCCTTGACTTATGAACTCAGTTCATTCCCGAGGCCTGGTTATACCTCAAGTTGATCAATTGAAGGCTCAGGCTCCTCTACACAGCCTTCAAAGTCTGTCTTCTCCATACAGGCAGATCTCAGTGCCCTTAGAGAGACATCGGCCCAGGATTTCTCAGTGAACCCCACCCAGGAAAGGATTTTATAATGGTCCTTCCAGAACTCTGTAAGGGTTAAATCTATATCTGAGACCATCTGGAAGCACAAGCAGCCAGCATTTGGGTCATAACTCAAAACTTTGTTCTTAAGTTAAAACTAAAATTCCAGGCCCAGGGATTTAGCTTAGTGGTTCTGGCGCCTGCCTCACAGCTCGAGGTCCCGAGTTTGATCCCTGGTACCCCCAAAAAAGAAAAACTAAACTAAAATTCCAGTTGTAACCCAAGTTGTTTGTATGTCAGGCCAGTCATAACTTGAGGGTCCACTGTATCTGTCTCTGTGCCAGAACCATGCTGATCACTGTGTGTTTAGATAGAGTGAGTCCTCTACATTTGTTCTTTTTTTATTTTTTATCCTTTTCCCTCAGTACTGGGGATTGAACTCAGGACCTTGCACTTGCCAGGCAGGCACAGCGCCACTGAGCTACATCCCTGGCCCTACATTTGTTCTTTTCCAAGATTGTTTTGGCTGTTCTGGGTCCCCTGAATTTGCATATGAGTTGCAGGATGGGTTAAACAATTTTTGCAAATAGATTTTATGTCTGTAGGTTTTAATAGACTTTATTTTTTTAGAAGTGTTTTAGGTTTATAGCAAAATTCAACAGAAAATAGAGTTCCCATAGTCTCCTTGACCCTACGCATGGGGACACAGCTCCCCCTGTTGTCATTGCCCCCCCTCAGTGGTACCTGTTACAATGGATAGACCTGCAGGGGCACAATGTTATCACCCAAGGGTTATGGTTTACATTAGAGTTCATCCTTGGTGTTGTACGTTCTATGTGTTTGGACAAATGTATGATGCTGTGTATCAGCTGTTAGAGTATCATGCTAGGTAATGTATTGGAATTTCATCTTGTTAACTAAATCTTCTAATTATTCTAAAGAGAATATATTTTGCTAATGTAATTTTTATAAATTAGAAATGTTTAAAAAACTTTGTATTATTTATGTATTTTCTCCTGAAAATACCTGGAAGTGATTGGTGAAAATTTCCTACTGCATTTATTCTCACTGTATTTCAGTGAGATTAGAGAAAAAATACCCTTTTTTGCCTGTGGAGAGCATAGGACCTCTTCAGGACAGCGTTGGCTAGGCCAGTGGTTGGAAAAGAACTAAGTCCAGGTCCATGCTTAATTTAGTAGAGTAGGTCAGCGGTCTTAAGTTATAAGAGGTGAGCAGGTTCAAATGTGGGGTTTTTATAAATGCATTCTCCATCACACATTTCCGCACAGTTGCACACACGTTACAGTGACTGGAAACAGGTATATGGCCCTGAGGTTTCAGCTTGGTTTCCCCAAGTCCTGGGGAGTGATGCCCCAGCTTTCCCTGGTGACTCCGACCTTGAGCCCAGCTGCACGGCTGCCCCAGGATGATTCCTTGGGGAGCTCAGTACTTTGCTAATGTCTCGCTTCGAAGCATAGCTTTAATCATGGCCATGGAAGTTCGTGGTGGTTTTGTTTGATTCTATTTTTTTCTCCTCCCTTTCACACTGTTTTTGTTATTAAGGGCTGCAAAGTATTTTTAGGAAAATGCAACTCCGGAATATATTTAAGCTCTTGGAATAAACATTTTATTTTTAGGCAGCTTTAGTTCATACCTTAAGCATTTTAATATGAATATTGAACTTCTGTCCCAAAGTATTTGATTACTGGCATTATTGACAGGGGATGGTTTGGTTGAAGCAATGTATTAGAACTTTGATTAATTAAGCTCTAGTTAAGCAGTCCTATTTTTTTTTTCTTTACAGAAAAGTCTCTTAAGCTCTGTGTCACCAAGGAGATGCTCCTTCTTAGTATCACAACTGCTTATACAGGTAAGGGGATTGTCATTGTGGTTGCCTGCTGTTGCGTAATGATAGTAAGAGGTACAAGCAGTAGCCATGTCATTTCTTGCGCTTCTATGCTTTGACTACTCTAAGCTGTGGCATCACTCGGTGTCTCCTCAGGCTCCTTTCCAAGGGCAGCTGGGGCTGGAGCTTCCTAGGCAGTTTCATTCATATGTCTGCTACCTTGCCAGGGTTGGCAGAAAGACTGGGTCAGTCAGTCTGTCTGTCTCTCTCCTTGTAGTCTTGGACCCCTCCCATCTGCAGGATCTCATGACCAGGCAGGAGAGTCAAACTTCTTAGTGGCGAAAGGCACCAAAAGACCAACAGGAAAAACTACCAGACTTTCCTAAAGGTCCAGCCTGGGACCAGCCCAAGATCACTCCTGGTGCATTCTGTTGGTGACAGCGAACCACAGGGCCAGCCCAAGTTCGGTGTGGGAGGATTCTGTACAAGGGCAGGACAACCAGTAATCAGGGTTCTTGTGGTTTGAAGGCAACAGCAAATAACTAGACAAACCCCTGTAGCTTTATATGGACTTTATTCATCACTTCTAATGAAATAGAAGCAGGTGAGACTGTGGTGGGAGAACAGCTGGGGTGCTTTGAGGTCCCAAGAATGATGAGGAAATCCACTTTCTTTTAAAACATGCTATGCCGATTGCTGTTCCTACTTCTGCGTGCCTCATCATTTTAGGAGAAAATGAATGAACACAAACATGTTCCCGCCAGCTTGAACCACCAGTGGTTACAGGCATGACTGTCTCATCTGGTGGCCTGTGCCACTGCTGGTACAAACAGATCTAATTACTTTCATCAGTCTTTTTACTAATAAAGTTAATGTTTAAAAAATCTATAAATGGACTGAATCTAGTTAGTTGCATAAATTTGAATAATTACTGCCCAAATGTAAATATTAATACTATTCGGACCAACTGAAGATTATTATAATAATCAACAAATTTATTTCATTAAATTAAAAGAAATTTATTTATGGGCTGGGGATTTAGCTCAGTGTTTCCGCCGCCTGCCCCGTAAGCGCAAGGACCTGAGTTCGATTCCCAATACCAAAAAAAAAAATTTATTTATATTGGTGAATTTCTTTAAAATATTTTATACATAAAGGTGGCTGATTTTTACAGTGTGCAAAACATCATAATATGTTTGGCTTTTTTCCAGCCATGGCAGAACCCATTTTTTCAGATAGTCATGTATGTACCACCAGGGATTCAAGCTGGTGGGATGATCAGATTCAAATCAGAGTTGCTTGGCAGCAAGACAGGAATTACAGCCCTGTCATGAACGTGTTAAACATCTGTAAAATTCAGTTAAGGTTTTGTAGCATTAAGGGATTAAAAAGAAAGTCTTCTGTTGATCCATCCTAATTTTTTACTAATTTTAGAAGTTTTCCTTTCTTAGAAAAAATGTTTTCTTTAAAACATGATATGTCTTAAGCAACAGTGGCTAGTGTATTTTGGCTTCCCAGTACGGTAAGAATGCAGTCATTGCAGGAGTAGGAATGCCCCTGTTCCCCGTGTTCACTGTTACACATTTATTTTAGTTATATCCTCTGCCCATTCCATGCCTGCATGAGAGTGACAGGTTTTAACATAAGGATGTCTGTTTATTGGAAATTTATGATTTAATCAAAATACATGGCAGCTGCTTTCTTGTGGTGTTATCTTGAGCTGCTATAACAAGTTGCCATAGACCAGTAGTTTAAACAATACGTGTGTATTTGTCATGCTTCTGGAGACTAGGGAGTATGAGCCTGGAGAGGCAGCATGGTCAGCATCTAGTGAGTGCCTCTTCCTGGTTTATCAACAGCTATTTTCTCCCTGTGTGCTCACAGGGCAGACAGAAAGGGGACCGGAAGTCAGCTCGCTGGTGTCTGTCTTCAGGTGAGGGCACTGATCCCATTGTGAGGGTTCCACTCTCCTGATCTGATTAGCTCCTGAAGGCCCCATCTCCAAGAGCCACTGAAACAGTGAATTCTGTACAAACCAAGCTCCTGCTTTGACAATGAGGAGGAGTGCAGTCATGGACCGAAAGGCGGAAGTTAGGAGAGTTTTTATTGGAAATCAGAAGAAGAAAAAAAAATTCCTGCTTCCTCCAGGAAGGGAATCCGAAAAGTGGAAATTCCTTGTCGGCCTTGGGGTCTAGAACTTTTTATGGATAAGAGGAATTGCTCAGTTGTTAGTGGCCACCTATCACAGGTGGCTCTGTGAACTTAAAATGACCAACTGGAACGTAGGCTCTGTAACCTACTTACTCAGCATGGAGGGTTTAAAGGAAACTGGGGTTTTAAAGAAAAATGCATTATTTTGCGTTTTGGAAAGTTTCTCAAAATTCAGGAGCTTAATAGGAAGGGGCTGCATTCATGTGGCCTGAGGAAGTTAATTCTTGGTCCAGAGACCTTCACTGTTATTCTTATTTTCATTCTTATCAGCAGAGCCATTTCCCCAGCAAGCTGCCTGTTCGTAAGCCAACTGAATGAGCTGGTTTTTACACCATCATGTTTGTAGTGTTAGGGTTTTTGGTTTTGGTTTTAGTTTTGGTTTTGATTTACTGAGACAAAGTGTTGCTTTCTAGATCAGGCTGGGCTCAAACTTGGAGCTGCCTCAGTCTCTAGGGCTGACTTTGAACTCATCATGTATCCTAGGGTACCTGGAATTTGTAGCAATCCTCCTGCCTTAGCCTCCTCAGTGCTGGGATTATAGGCATGTGCCACGATGCCCAGCTGAGGATTAGGGTTTTAACATGAATTTTGAAGGCAGCCAGGCATTCAGTTCTTACCGGATGGCTAATTTCTTTTCATTATTTATATAGCGCAGAATTATGCTCTGTTTGGGAACAATATTTCAGCCTCAATGATTTTTGTTTTATGTGTATGCTTTATGTGTATATACCTCAACTACCGCTAGACATGAAAAACTAGGAAAAGGAGAATGTGAATGTAAGGTTAAATTAAATCTTATTTTTATCTCTAAAGGTCTGGAGTTGACTTTCTTCTCTGGTGTATATGGAACCTGTATTGGTGCCATAAATAAATTTGGAACAGAAGAGAAAAGCCTCATTGGACTTTCTGGCATTTTCATTGGCATTGGAGAAATTCTAGGTTGGTTTTTTTTAAAAAAGCCTTTGAATATTTGTTAGAGATAAAATACAAATTTTAAGTGTATTTCTCTGTCCTTGAATTTTTGTTTTTCCTACTTATTTTTTATCCAACCAGGAATGTTTTTTCTCTTACCACTGTTCTAAGATAAGTAAATTATAAAACATTTGCCAGATACTTCACAGATGGAAACCACAAGTAAGTAAACATGGTCTTTCCCAGTTCTTCCTCTTCAAATAGGGAGTGCCTCTGACTTCCCAGCCTTTCCCGTTCTCTGACTCTAACACCACTGTGTGTCCAGCACTTCAGCCCTGTCTTGACACCAGCTATCCAGAGTGAATGCCAAACTCCTATCAAAGGGCAAAATTGCAACAGTTCAGTTTGGAGATCTCAGTTGGTTTTATATTTGATGTGTTTACTAACACAGAATAAGTGCTCTTGTTGGCTCAGTGGAAGAGGCTGGTTTTATAGACAGAGAAGCCGTGAAAAGGGCAGGAGCAAAGAGCAAAAAGTGATCGGTCATTTCAGAGTGACTTTCCTTGTAAGGCAGGACAGAGAGATGAACAATAGAAAAATAACTCAATGGTTAACTTCAGGTTAAACTTTGTAAGGATGAATGGATGTAAGAATTAAAACTGAAGTTCGTCATTGTCACGCTGATTGAAAATTTTGGTCATTGTATGATTTCTGGGAAGGTCAGGGAATAACTTAATTTTGTTTTGGTAACATGGAACTTTAGCATGAGTGACCCCATTTTGACTTTTAGCTGGCTCTGTTGGTGCCCAGAGCATAGGCTTAGTCCCAAACAGTGGCTTCCTATAATTTTTTTTTTTTTTTGGTACCAGGGATTGAACTCGGGACCTTTTGCTTGCGAGGTAGGCGGCATAACCACAGAGCCAAATCCCCGGCCCACCTCCTGTAATTTTTTAACACTCTGCAAGTATAAGGGTTCAGTCCTCCAGACCACCCTCTCATCAGACTGTTTGCAAGACTACCAGGCCACTTCTGCCTCACCTGGCTATGAATTTGAGGGTTCTCATGACCCCTCCCCCGACAGCTTGATAAATTCCTAAACAACTTGCGTAATTCAGGAAAATGCTGTGCACACTGCTATAGTTTATTTATTCATCCATTTATTAGCATTTTAGCATAACTTACAAATAAGTGTAAGTTATGAAGTTTATTTCATCATAACTGTTTGACTCATTCCAGTTTTAAAGCCATTGCAAATTAACATGGTGTCATAAAGAGTCTGCTTGTCAAAAACAGGCTTTTGAAAGGAAAGTTTATTCCAGTGAACAGAGACTAAAATCAGGAAATTCTAGCAGCTAGCTGGGAGAAGCTGAGTTTATCATATCTGTGTGTGGATGGGGTGACATTGGAAGAGAGAGATAGTGGCAGCTAGCTGGGAGAGATTTCACTACATTTTGAGTCCATTTGTCATATTTACTGAGAAGCTGCTGTTGTTTGCTAAAAGCAGCCTGTTAGCTTTGTCCCATTTGCTTGTGAAGGACTTTTAAGTCAGGACTGACACATGGTATTGGCAGAGAATAGAAGGAAGTACCTGGATATTCAGGATATAATTTATAATGCAAGATAAATAATATAAAAAGTGAATATATTAAATTTAAAGTCAGAGGGAAGGTAGTTGTCATGACATTCAGGTAATTGTGAGATTGACGACTACAGAAGATTTTAGTAGTAGCCACTCATAGGCAATAATATCTCTACCACGAAACTATTGCAACATGAAGTCTAAGAATTTTAATAAATACACACTGAAAACACACACCTACAAAGCCCCACATTTATACAGTCTCACACAAATAACTGCTCATGTAGTTGAGATATCCCATTTGTTTTGGGGGTAGCAAGTTTCCTCTGCCATCCCCCCAAAGTCAATAAAAACTGCTTTATTTTGGAGGCGGGATCTCACCATGTAGTTCAGGTTGGCCTTGAACTCACTATGTAGCCCAGGCTAGTCTCGAACTCGTGAGAATCCTTCTGCCTCAACCTCCCGAGTCCTGGCATTACAGGCATGCATCACCATGTCCAGGGTTTTCACTGCTATGCTTTGTTACAAAGGATGCAAATGAATAGCTGGATGAGTAGGTACAGGGGTGAGTCTGAAAAAGTCCCCAAGCAGAGACTCCCCTATCCCCATGGAGTTAGGTTACACCACCTTCCTGGCATGGAGATGTGCTCACCACTGTAGAAACTCTGACAACTCTGATAGAGGATTTTGTGGAGATTTTGTTAGTAGGCGAGCCAGATTAAAACATTGGCTGTCATTGGTGATTAAATTCAATCCTTAGCCTCTCTTCCCTCCTCAGGGTGGGTGGGGTAAAGGGCCTGGAAGCTTCAACCCTCTAAGGCTCTGTCATTTTGGCAACCAGTCTCTTCCCCCTCTTTTTTTTTTTCTTTCCCACGGAGCTACATCCCCAGCAACACAAGGTCTCACTGAGTTGCCCAGTCTGGGATAGAATTTGTGATCCTCCTACCTCAGCCTCACAAAGTGCTGAGATTATAGGGATGTGCCATCAAGCTGGGCAACCCGCATTGTGTAAGGCCAGCCCTTCCTTCTTTCACTATGTAGCCCAGACTCACAGAGATTCTTCTGACTCAGCCTTATTCATAAGTGCTAGGATTACAGGTGTGTGCCAGCAAGGGACATCTTCTAAATAACAGAAAACACTCTGGTTGTGGTAGAGCATGCCTATAATCCCAGCAGTTTGGGGGCTGAGGCACAAGGATCACAAGTTAGGGCAATTTAGTGACTAAGCAAGACCCTGTCTCAATTAAAAATTTAAAAAGAACTGGGGATATAGTTCAGTATGAAGGCCCTGGGTTCAATCCCCAGTACCATAAAACAGCAACAAAAATGCACTGCTGTCACTAAGGAAATTCCAAAGGTTAGGATCTGTATGCCAGGAACTGGGGCCAAGACCAAATACATATATTTTTTATTATAGTAGTTACTCCTTATTCAACCAAAATTTCCTTAGCATTTGCAGTATATAGAAGCTGTGGTAGTCATGAGGAACTTAATCAGTTTAGCAAGTATTTATTGTGCATCCATTATGTCAGCCAAACAAAATTCCTTGCCCACATGGAGCTTATATAACAGACAATTAAAAAACAGCACATAGAATCAGTGAGAAGCACTTGGGGAAGGCACGTTACTGGGTTTCGGGTGCTAGAGTCTCCTTCTGGAGATGGTTTGTGGATTCTTTCTTTCTGACCTGAGCCAAGTCAAGCACAAATGGTAGCAAAGTTTTATTAAAGGTAGGAAAAGAAACAGGCTCTGTAGAGTGTTTTGGGTCAAGTAAGAGCAGGAAAGGAAGTGCACCTACAGCGTGAGGGTGGGCCACCATGACCATGCAAGAGAGAGCACAGTGGGAAAAACAGTGTGGACGGTCCTTTTTGTATCACCCACTTCTCAGGCTGACGTCAGGTCCAGGCCGTCCTATGGAAAACCTGCTCCAGTTCTCATGAGAAGTCCACATGCAGGGCTTTGGGACCTGTTCTACTGTCCGGGATTTTGTAATCAACAGGTCACACCTACTTCCCCAGCCACTTTTGCCTCACCCTAATCTCCTGTCTGGGGCAGACTTTGTTTTTGTTCCTTGGTTTGTTGCCCACACATGGAATAAATGAGTAAGTGGCAGTTACATGTGTTGGGGCGGCAGAGGTCAGTAGTGGGTGAGGGTCTGCGTGACAGCCGTGGGGAGAGTGTGGAGGGCAGCTGCTGTGGTGGGGCTTGGGGAGATCTCTGAGTGAGGCCACACGTGCTGCTGTGTCCAGTGGGGAGTGAGGATGGCTGGATGCCCCAGGGGAACTCGGGCACCGTTTCTCACATCGCCATGCTGCAGGTACCACTGTGGGATTTCATGGCTGTGGGCTCATCTGCTGTTGTGGGATGAAGCCCTTTGACGCCACCTTCTCCTCCACCAGTGTAGGCTTCCTGCTGGGGTCAGATGGTGCTCGTGTTGCTTACCTCTCTCCTACTATCGTGGATGATTTCTACAGCTTGTCTTTATGGTACTGACACTGTTTTTAGTTTCTCCTTTGCAACTAAAAAGCACTGTCTGGGAAGGCCCGTGGAAGCAGTGCCCTTGTCCTGCTCCACAGCAGTTTCTCCTGATTTAGCCTCTATTGGGGATTGTCTCTGGATCCGCTCTTTATAGTTATAGCAGCAAAAATGACTTGCCAGCCACTATGGCCCATCGTGTTCTCCTGCAGGCAGAACACCTCCCTTCTTCCCCTTTTATATACTTACTATTTGTTTAGACCCATGAATTCCTGTTTCTTCCAAATGGTTTATTATCATTGCTGTGCTCAAATTATTTTGATGCTCATGTTGTCCCAGCTGTGGTCCATGGGAACCCTCTCAAAGCAGGCTTCTGTATCCTTGTGATGTGTTCCTGCTGCTTTTTTTTTTGGAGACAGGGTCTTGCTAGGCAGTTCAGGCTGTGCTTGAACTTGCTATGTAGCCTAGGCTGACCTCAAACTCCCAGTGAGTCTCCTGCCTCAGCCTCCTGAGTGCTGCAATTACAAGCATTCAGCACCACGCCCAGCCCCTGTTACTTGTTGAACATTTGTTTACATCTGACCAGATGGGTTTTTCCCGGCTCATTGCATGCTTACCCTTCCCCAGACATTTGTTTCTCCAAGGGGCTCTGATTCCTCTCAGTGGAAATGTGGCACTGGGGTTCTCACAGCCATTGAGATGTCTTTGCTTTTTGGCTCCTTTAGTGGACAGAGCTGGGAAATACATGCGAATGTGCGCCCGCGCGCGTGCACACACACACACATATTAAGGCAGTTTCCAGTCTTTTTTCCTTTCCTTTTTCAGTGGTGCTAGGACCTCATGGATGCCAGCATACTTTTCCACTTAGCTACATCCCCAGCCCTTTGAATATTTTAAATTACAAATAGGCCTTGATCCTTAGTTTCTAAGTCCTTCAACTTTTGGTCCTCCTGGAGTACTGGGATTATAGGCATGTGCTACCACACCTTTGAGTTTTTCCCCCATTCTGCTAAGATTTTGAGTCCTTGCTCAGTTTCATATTTTCTTTATAAGCCAGGCATGGTGGTGCACACCTGTCATCCCAGCACTTGGGAGGCTGAAGCAGGAGTATTGCCTCAAATTCTAGGCCAGCCTGGGCTACATAGTATGACCCTGTTTCAAAAAAAATTTTTTTCTATATAAAATTAGGGAGCTCTTTTGCTGAACTCTGTGTTGGGAATATTTCCCCCAGTTTGCCATGTCTTTGGCTTTACTTACAGTGCTTTTTTTCCAGAGTTTTATTTTTTATGGAGTCAAATTTAATCAATGTTTCATTTTTATTGCTCCTGGATTTTGAGTTGCATTTAGAATGCTGTTCTTTACAGTTAGGTTGGAGAGGATTTACCCAGTTTTTCCTTACATTTGTGTGCTTTAGCTTTTATATGTAGATTTCTGATTTATTTGGAATTTGTTCACACTTGTCTCTTATTTTTTTCCAAATGACTGCCTGGTCAGTTTAATTTACAGGTTTGCTGGTGTAGATTTCTAGGGCAGAAATCATGTAAGGATTTTAAGTGTAAGGGCCTCATTATCTTCTGCCTTCCAGTTGGAAAGGTATTCTCTTGTCCCTGTGGAGACATTCTGAACTGTTCTGAGTATGGAACCTTGCAAACCTTTCTTACCGCCCTTTCAGGATTACACATAGTCCTTTAGCTTCATGGTGGCTGCCTCTCCGTGAGGTGCTTGGCCCTTTCAGCTATGATTAAAGCAAAATGATAGCAGATAAGTTGTTTTTTTAAATTTAATTTTATTTCTGTTATATAATTCAGAGGATCATTTTGAGGGTTCAGAAATTCAAAAAGAAGAAATATAAAGAGATTACTGGATAGAAATATGAGTAATTTTGATAAACTTTTTTTTTTGTTTAATAGTTGTGGTTTAGTTGTGATTGTCTACAAGTGCTAAGGTGTTGAATTTTGGCAGATATTGGACAATCGATAGTATTTATTCTGTGACTGCTGGATTACATCTCAAGACTGGTTATGTTCTGTAATATGTTAGTAATTTATTAATGTTTCTGCTATCTTAATTTATAGGTGGAAGCCTTTTTGGCCTTCTGAGCAAGAATAATCGTTTTGGTAGAAATCCAGTTGTGCTGTTGGGCATTCTGGTTCACTTTGTAGCTTTTTATTTAATATTTCTCAACATGCCTGGAGACGCCCCCATTGCCCCTGTGGAAGGAACTGACAGCGGCGCTTACATCAGGCCCAGGTACAGTCACGGCTGCTTTTCCAGTGATTTGGGGGCAGAGGGGAGGTGCTAGATGGTGAGGTGTGGACTGAAGCACCTAATCCTCTCAGAGTCCGTCATCGTTACGAGGCCACCTATATGGTGTTAATGGAGCCTGAAGAGTTTAAGTAGGATCTGTAAGGAATCCCAAGTTCTTTTTTTTTTTTTTTTTTTTTTTTGGTACCAGGGATCGAACTCGGGTCCTTGCACTTGCACAGCAGGCGTCGAAACCACTGAGCTAAATCCCCGGCCCTCCCAAGTTCTTTTTTTGCAAGAGTTGCTTTTAACCTCTTTCCCTTCTAAATCATCTTCTTGATCTAGGAAGGATTACAGAAGTGTCCAACTCGAATTTTAGATCCCTGCTTTTAAACAGGGAAATATCCCCAAATGAGGGTCTGGAGAAAGAAGGTTTTCAGGACGTTGGTCGTTCACGTCTTCAGTTACTGAGATGCAGATGTTTATATCTAGATCTGTGAATCTGAGAGCAGGCTGGCCCAGAAAGCAGTGCTGGTTCCCCAAATAGATGCTAGCTAGGCCAGAGTTTGCTAATAATGAAAATACATGCTTCGAGCTTAACTTCTTACTGTGTGAATTGTAGTACAGGGACTGGGAGTGCAGCTCTGTGGTACAGCATTTATCTAGCACACAAGGACCTGGCTTCCAGGCCAGCACTGGAAAAAAAACAAACTTATAAATTTTGCTATTCCTTTTTTACTTATTTTTCAGTACTGGGGATTGAACCCAGGGCCTCAGCACTGAGCTACATCCCCAGCCCTTTTCATTTAAAAAAATTTTGCGGGGGGAGAAAGGGTCTTGCTATGTAGCCCAGACTGGCCTTGAACTCATGGCAGTCCTCCTGCCTCAGCCTCCTGAATACTAGGATTCTAGGTGTGTGCCACCACACTCAGCCAGCTCTTTTAATAATTTTATTTATTATTTATTTTGGGGGGGTACCGGGGATAGAACTTGGATCCTTGTGCTTGCGGGGCAGGAGGCGGAACCACTGAGCTAAATCCCCAGCCCTTAATTTTTTATTTTGAAACAGAGTCTTGGTAAGTTGCCCAGGCTGGACTGGAATTTGGAATCCTCCTGTCTCAGCCTCCTAGAATGCTGGGATTACAGACATGCATCACTATGCCTGGCTCTATTTATTCTTTTTTGATGTGTTTAAAATTTGAAGATAAAATGTTTTTGTGGGTGGGTTTTTATATTTTTAGTGGATGTTGGAAATATTAGTACTTCTTACACTAAATTAATTTTTATTTTCCTCAGCAAAGAAGTTGCCATCTTCTGCAGCTTTCTGTTGGGGCTAGGAGACAGCTGCTTTAATACCCAGCTGCTCAGCATCCTGGGCTTTCTCCATTCTGAAGACAGTGCGCCAGCCTTCGCCATCTTCAAGTTTGTCCAGGTAACCTCTTCAGCTTGTGTTGAGAGTTCTTTTCCTTCATGCTTTGCGCTGTTTTCCCTGGTCACTAGTATTGTGGTCTTATTTTGAGAGTTGACACCCAGGCACGATGGCACACACCTGTGATCCCAGCACTCTGGGAGGCTGAGGCAGGAAGATCTCAGGTTCAAGCCCAGCCTGGGCAACTCAGCAACTTAGACCCTGTCTCAAAATAAAAAATAAAAAAGGAAAATAAATAAATAAAATAAAATAAAATAAAATAAAATAAAAGGACTGGGCCGCAACTCAGTGTGAACACCCTGGGTTCAATTCTTAGTACCAAAAGAGAGAGGGGAGAGAGATTGAGATTTGGAGGCCTCCTTTAAAAGGGTTTGTGAAGCCAGGCACAGTGGCACGTATCTATAACCCCAGCACTTGGGAGGCTGAGGCAGGAGGCTTGCTATGAATTCAAGGCCAGCCTGAACTACGTAGCAAGACCCTGTCTCTAAATACCAAATAAGAAAAAAAACAACCCATAAGAAATAAAAAGGTGTGCGAGAGACTCGGGAAGCGGTGAGCAGTGAGAGCGCCCTGCCCACTTGGATGAGGCTCATGTTCTGGTCTCCTGCTCAGCCTGGAGACTTCCTTAGAGACCGCAGTCCCCCCACTCACCACGTGGACAAGTGTGTCTCCTGCTCTGGGACTCCTTTTTCAAGAGAGCTGCTGCACGTAGGGGAGCCCTCCGCTCCTGTGCACATTCCCACTGTCCCAGGGAAGCTCAGGGCGTGTTGGGGAGTTAGTGCCTGGGACGGTTGCATCTGAGTTCCAGTGCTGCCAGCATGGTGTCCAGTGCTCCGAGGTGGAGTGGCCACCGTGCCCGCCTGGCCCTGTGTGCATCTGTACTGTCTCCTCTGTCCCCAGTCTATCTGCGCAGCCGTGGCGTTTTTCTACAGCAACTACCTTCTCCTTCACTGGCAACTCCTGGTCATGGTGATATTTGGATTTTTTGGAACTATTTCATTCTTCGCTGTGGAATGGGACGCTGCTGCCATCGTGGCCCGGGGCTCTGACTACCGGAGCATTTGACTCGGGGCTGTGGCTTCCAGAGCAGCCACTGGCCGAAGTGCGCTGGCCGAAGTGCGTGATGGAGGAAGCTGCCTCGCATCTCCTCAGCCCATTGGCAGAGGTCGGGCGTGGGAAATCAAAGAACTGAGACTGATAAGTGAGCCAGAGTGGTTATTAAAGTTTACAGATACTTAAAACAAGTGGGATAAGGGAAATCTATTGTGTCAATCATAATTGTTCAGAGATGTTTTTCAGTTGTCTGTCTCAAGTTCCCTAGAATCATGTTAGCGAATGTAAACCCCCACCCCCAAGATCCAGCCTTGATTCCAAATCCAGGTCATGTGATGCAGAGAGACTTGCTGGGCATGGATTATGTTTTACTGCGTAGTAATGAGAAGCATATGCCGCTCCACATGTTATCTGGGAATGACATTCAAATAAACCGGGAGATGCTGAAATGCAGTCAGAACTTTGGAAAGATTTCTTCCTCTTTAAATGTTTATCTTGAATGAATTTTCTTTTTTCTTTCTTTTTTTTTTTTTCGGTACTGGGGATCAAACTCAGGACCTTCTGCTTTCGAGGCAGATTGTGGAACCACTGAGCTAAATCCCCGGCCCTCAGTGAGTTTTCTTACATAGTAGTTCCTAGCAACAAATGGCCAATTAGTTGTATTATAAAATGAGGTAAAATTGTCTTGGATCTTAAAAGATGACTGTGGCATCCATAAATGAACAAAAAGCACATTTAGAAAAAGAAACACACTCCCTGGGAGAGATTTTCCTGAAAGATACAGTGGGAAAAAAAAAATCCCAGGCCTGTAGTGAGATCTGAGCTTTGAGGTAGAGCGTCATCATTTATACATCTTCTTAAAACATGCTACTTGATGGTCCTAGGCCTGGGAAGGGAATGTCACTATTTGGGAAATGTTCACATGCAAATGTTGAGGTTGGCTTGGGGGTATATACCTGTAATCTCAGCACTCAGGAGGCTGAGGCAGGAGGATCACCATGAGTTTGAGGCCAGCCTGGGCTCCATAGTGAGCTCAAGGAAAGTCTGAACTGCATAGTAAGACCCTGACTCAAAAAACAAAACCAACCCGAGTTCCATCCCTGGTACCAACAAAACAAAACAAAACAAAACCAAAAAAAGACTTGCAAACCTTTAAACCTGGGCTTGGGCTATTCGTACTGAGGGTTCCTTTCCTCTGGGAGTTTTTGTTGGTTGGTTGGCTGGCTTGTTTTTGTTAATTTAGAATAAATCCCTTGGGAGTTTTTAAGTTCTGAAGTTACAGATGAGTTCTAATTGATAGTTGAAATAATTTTGAGTCCTCACACCAGATAGGGTAGCTCATAAACACAGAAAAACCTGGAAGATAATAAGTGTTGGATAATAAGAATGTGGAGAACCTGGAGCCCTTGCACACTGTTGTTGGTAGAAATGTAAAATGGTACAGCTGCTATGGAAAACAGTATGGGAGTTTCTCATGAAGACTAAAAAAAATCACCATATGATTCAACAGTTCCTTTTCTGGGTACATACGCAAAAGAACTGCAGGCAGTGACTTGAGATGTCTGTACACTTATGTTCAGAGCAGCATTATTCACAATAGCCAAAAAGTGGAAACAACTTAAGTTGTTCATCAGTGGTTGAATGGATACACAAAATTCAGTTTATCCATGTGATATAGTATTGTTCAGCCTTCAAAAGTCATTGTCTCAAAAAACTAAAACTAGGCTTACCATATCGAGCAGTTCCACTTCTGGGTATGTTCCCAAAAGAACTGAAAGCAGCTACTCGAATAGATATTTACATATCCACGTTCATAGCCAGGTTATTCAGAGTAGCCAGCCAGGTGTCCATGGAGGGAGGATTGAATAAACAAATGGGATATACCACACATGAAATATTGTTCCTCCTCTAAAAGGAAGGAAATTCTGGCACATGCTACAACATGGGAAGACCTTCAGGATATTAGGTGAAATGGTCACAAAAAGGTAAATACCGAATGACTCCAATTATATGGGGGATCTTGTAGTCAGATTTATAGAGATAGGAAGTAGAATGGTGGGCTGGGCCAGATGGAGAAATAAGGATTTGGTGTTTAATGAGGATACAGTTTCAGTATTCTACTTTTTGGGGGGATGGGGGGGCGGTTACTGGGAATCGAACTCAGGACTTTGTGCTTTCCAGGGAGGTGTGGCACCACTGAGCTACATCCCCAGCCCCGTTTCAGTATTCCAAGTTATGAAGATGGATGTTGGTGAAGCTTGCACAAGAAGGTGAATATTAATGCCCTGAGCTGTACACATCATGATGGTGAAAATGGTAAATTTTATGAGGATTTTTTTCACAATTAAAAACAATACTTTGGGGAGCTACATGAGTGCTTCTGTCTTGGCATCCAAGGACCACCCCTAGGTTTGGAGACTCACGAGGAGAATTGTCAGGACTCAGCATGTGGTGGTACTCCCTGTTGTCCGTTGGGATCCAGAGGTCACCTGAAAACCCACTGTATTGAAAGCTAGTTGCTACTGATGGGATTTGAGGAGCTGATTGGCTAATGAGGGCTCCTGATTTCATCCATCGGTGAGTTCATAACTCAGTGAGCTTACTGGGAGGGGGAGCCATGCCTTTGGGGTTTATCTTGGCCCTGGCCTCTTCCTCTCTGGCTCTTTGCCTCTCACTCTGCTTCTTGGCTGCCAAGCCCTCTGGCCATGATGTTCTGGTTTGCAGCCAGCTGACCATGGACTGAAACCTCTGAAACTGTGAGCCAACATAAACCCTTCCTCTTTTAAATTGGGCATTTTGTCCCAGTGATGGATGGCTGACCAACAACCCATGGCTAAGATCTATGACAGTGATATGGCAGGCACCCACAGCTGGCTTGGAAGGAGCAAGACCTGAACAGAGTCTGGAGGTCCATGTGTAGGTTTCCTGTGCTTGCTCCGTCCAGGCTCACATGCAGCACTTTTACAGCCATGAAAATGCAGCCACCTGTGTGCCATGTCCCTGCTCAGGAAGGTACAGCACCAAAGGGTTTCTCTGGGGTCTGATTCCAGAGGCGCAGCCTCTGCCTGGCCCCTGTCAAAATCCAGGACTCCCAGAACCACATCATTTGCACTGAGCAATTTCTTTGTTGTTTTGTTTTCGTTCTTTTCTTTTCTTTTTTTTTTTGGTATCGGGGATTGAACTCGGGACCTTGATGCTTTCAAGGCAGGCAGTGGAACCACTGAGCTAAATCCCTAGCCCTGTTTTTGTTTATTTGAGACAGGGTCTCACTGTGTAGTCTAGGCTGATCTGAAACTCACTGCCATCCACCGTTCTCAGCTTCCTGTGTGTTGGAATTACAGGCATGGGCCACTATGCCAGTCCTGAGCTACTCTTAGTGGCTGTTGCCTGGAAACTTGCCCAGCCCAGCTGCCAGCCAGGGGCCAACCTTGTAGCAGAACTGTTTCAGGCCTGTTGTGCTCCCCGACTGTGCAGTGGCAAGCAGAGTTGAGTCTTTGCCTTACAGATGTGGTTGGATTGTGGTTTCTTTGATGCCATGTAGGAAATCCTAAAGAGGGAAAAACCTTGAACTGAAGTAGCCCAGGCCTCATTTTTGCCGGACATTTCCTTTAGGGCTGAAGTCCTTAGGGTTGCTCCATCTTGCTCTTGAGAGCTGTAAATTGACTTTTAATAGATGAGATGAGAGTCCCCAGTTCCCCCCATTCTAAGCCTTCCCAAGAGGGCTGTGTCAGGGGGTCATAGAATTGTTCTCAAGGATTGTACCATCTCTGAACCCCTGTCCAAGTCCATGAAACAAGTGTCAAAGACAAGGATAACAAGGATTTGAGTGATTTCCACAGAGTATATGTGTCCTTTATTTTCTCAGAGAGATTTATTATGGAACTAGGGTAGAAAAAAACACTTTTACAGTAAGACTCACCTGTCCAGTTCTGTTATTTTTGGTCATCCAAGATAATGAAAGCTTTGAGCAAATTGGATCAAGTTCCATTCCGATTGTGGGAGGAACTGTCATTCTGTGGGCCTTGGCTGTTTGATCCACAGGAACTGATTGCGGGTGTGAGTTTTGGAAGTTGTAATGAGTTAAGGTCTCATTGAAATGTGACATAATTAGTGTGGTTGGTTGGTTTGGGTTCTTTTGGTTTGGTTCCCAGCATGTAAAATAGACAACTCATTTCTTAAAGAAATATGGATGTTCTATAGGACTTTCTTTCTGTTGAACCATAGCAGATTTTTCTTCTTTGTTATTTTGGTTCTTCCTTTTTGCAGGCCTGGGCATTGAACTCAGGGTCTTGTGCCCTCTGGGCAGGTGCTTGCCTCTGAGCTCCACCGCAGCCCAACACTAGTAAGTTTAGGGCGGGGATTTAGCTCAGTGGTTCCGCCACCTGCCTCGCAAGCGCAAGGTCCCAAATTTGATCCCTGGTACCAAAAGAATAATAATAATAACACTAGTAAGTTTATTGTGTTCTTCTGGTGGTAGGCCAAGGAACGGGTGTTTCAACTCTGCAGGAGTATGAATGTGCTATGAGCAGCTCTCTGGTACAGCTGGTGCTAGCTGGTGGTTGTCTGAGCTGCTGTTAAATCTGGAAGGTCTGATGTTCTTGTCACAAGTACTTCTGCCTCATTCTGTGTGAACAGAGCCAGATAATTTAAAGAAAGAGCTGATTTCAGATTTAGAGACGTCTCGTCCAGGGGAGGCTCATTTGCGCCTTTCAATTCATAGGTCTTTTCTTTCCTCCTTAAAATGTTGTCAGATATCCCCACTTCTTCAGTCTTCTTTGTGTACATTCTAAGCCCGTTTGACTTTTTCTCTTTTTATTGGTTTAGTTCTCTCAATTTTACATTTTGAAAGGGATTTTCTGGGATAATTGTCACATGAACAGAAAGCCAAGTCTTGATGACTCATTGTAGACACTGTGGGAGAGTAGATTGAAGGAAAAACAGATGGTTTTCTCTTTACTACTTCTTCTTTTTTAAATGTTTGCAATTGGATGAACTAATTCAAATGAGAGCTGAGCCCAGCAAAGTCTCCAGTTGCTTAGTAGTCTGCTGAACCCCCTAGTGCTGTGGGAGGAGGCATTGAGTTCTGGCTCTGCTCCAGCAGGCAGCGGAACCCACAGCTTGCTGTGCGCCCGATGCTTCAGGAAGTGGCTTGTTTTGCAGCCAGAGCTTGCTGTAGACCCAAAGTTATTATTTCCTTGGCACCAGAGGACCCTTTGATTTTGGAAACATTTTGGCCCATCCCATTATTTTGTAGGATAGTATACATTTGCATTTAGTATACAGTTTGGTTTCTTTCCTGAGCAATCAGCCCTTTCCTTTCCTTCTTGGATCACGTAATCACTAAAACTAGAGAAAAGGGAATATCCCAAAGTAGGGCATGGTTATTCATATCTATTTATGTTAAATATTTAAATATGAAAGCTGAGCTGGAGCACATTCCCATAGTGCCACCCTGCCCTCCAATGCCTGATTTGGCAAGGATGACTTTGTCTACAGGCTTCCTAATTCAGATCGAGGTAGGTACTGTTATTATACCCATTCTGTAATGAGAAAAACCAAGTGACACACCAAAGGTGACAGAGTTGGTCAGTGATGGGGCTGAATGAAACCCAGTTGGTCTGTTCAGGACGGAGACAACAGCTGTGCTCCAGCTGAGGGCCACAGGTGGCTGTCACTGCGGGTGCTAGGACCGTCACAGCCAAGGCTGTACAAGACCAATTGGCTTTCTGCTCACTGGGCAGAGCATGGCATGCGGAATGAGAACCCTCCAGATATACCCAGGTCTTAATCAGCAGAACCGTGACAGTTACGTGATTGGAGGGGTTAAGGTTGCAGATGTGATTAGAGTCGCTCATCAGCTGACCTGGGGTGGGGGATTATCCTGGGTTATCTGGGGGGACCCAGTGTAGTCACAGGATCTTTATAAGTACAAGAGGAGACACGAGGGCCAGGGGCAGAGTCCGAGTAATGACACGTGCGAAAGCCTTGATCTGCTTCTGTTGGGATTGAAGATGGAAGAGGAGCCGCCAGAAGCTGGGAAAAGCAGGGAAACAGATTCTGCCCTGGAGCCTCCTCACAGAGCCAGCCCTGCCATTCAGGGCCTTGAGTTTGGCCCAGTGAGACTCATTTCAGATTTCTGACCTAAGCCATTACTTTGTGGTGGTGTTTTGTTTTGTTTTACAGCAGCAATAGCTAGCTAGTATTAAGAGAGATTTTTAAAAATCCTTTCTGATGAAAATATTCTCTTTTGAGCACGACTATAAATCCCAGCACTCGGGAGCTGAGGCAGGAGAATTGCTGCGAGTTTGAGGCCAGCCTGTTATAATTATTACAATAGACACTGAAATTTTCATTAGATTTCTCCACTCAGAAAGTATCCGTTGTTCCAACTTCTTACCAGGTCAAGCCTGAAGTTTTTACTTAGCCTAACATTCAATAGCTTCTAAGATTGGATCCTACCTAACCTTAAAGCTGCAAAACCAGGGCTGCTGCAGAACCTTCGGAGTGCAAAATGATGCTAGTCTCCAAAACATACCCGACCCATAGACAAGTTCATTTTGCTTCGTGACTGTGTCCTGCTTAAAGACTCTACCGTCACTTGCGTTTTTTTTCTTTGTGGAGTGACCCATTTTTCCCCTTCTACCAGCTCTTCTGTCGGAGGCCGCAGTGAACCCCTGACTTCAGTGAAGCCCTGGGGGTGTAGAACCTCTTGTCATACTGCTTCCTTTTCCCTATGCATGTTTGTTATTGTTGTTATTCTTACAACTAGATTAACTCCTGGAGGAAGGGACTATCATTTTATACACATTATGTACACTGATTAGTCTGACTTTTTTTGGTTTTTTTTGCAATATTGGGGATCAAACCTAGGAGTGCTCTACTACTGGACAGCACCCCAGCCCTTGTGATTGATTGATTGTGGTATTAGGGGCTAAACCCAGGACCTTTGCACTGAACTACGTCCTCACCCTTAATAATTTTTTTTTTTTTTTTGAGACAGGGACTCATTAAATTGCTCTCTTGCCCGGTCTGGGCTTGAACTTGTGGTCTTTCTGTCTCAACTTCCTGAGTAGCTGGGATTACAGGCATGCACCATTGTGCCTGGTACCTTGTTGAAGAATCTTTATGCACCTTACTGTCCAGCCTCCTCCTGCCCCCTGCCAGGAGGTTGGTGAGTGGAGCTCTGTGCTCCCAGGGACAGAAACCAAATCTTCTACTTATATCGCACATTGTGTGGGTCGAGCTCCAAGTCTGCTCCCACCTTCTCCTACCACTCCCCTGCCCAGAGCTTTATTTTTATTATTTATGTATTTTTGGAGATAGGGTCTCGCTGTGTAGCCCAGGCTGGCCTCAAACTCGGGGCAATCCTCCTGCCTCAGCCTCTGGAGTGCTGAGATTACAGGTGTGCTCCACCACACTTAGCCTGCCCAGAGCTTTAAAGTCACTAGAACCTCCCGGTAGGGGAACAAAACTGCAGTGTGTTTTCTTATCCAATCAGATGCATCACCTCCTGCCCCTCCCTACCATTTCTCCTTCCTGCCTTCTTGCTGTTCCATCCCTTCCTGTAGCCTCAAATTGTATGTTTTTTCTTTTTACCAAATATCTGGCTAATATTTTTCTTGGAGCCAAAGTCCAGAAGTGGTATCCTTAAAGGACACAGAAAATCCAAAAGGTAGCTTAAGTGTCCCAAAAGAAAACACTGGTTTTGACACACAGAGGAATTGCCTTTGTAATGGTCACCTGTGAGGTTCCCTCCAGTTAGCCCCCTCCTTTGTGCTGTGGTCTGTGTCCTGGCAGGCCATTCATCCTGGGGTAAGAGCCAACCCACGGTGGATTGTTACTGCTATTAATCCTTCTTTAAGAAAGAAGATGCAATGGGCTGGGGATTTAGCTCAGTGGTGCCGCCGCCTGCCTCGCAAGCGCAAGGTCCTGAGTTCGATCCCCAGTACCAAAAAAAAAAAAAGAAAGAAGATGCCACACATAATAGCCTGTTTGAAAGAGCCCCTTAGTGGTATATAATTATTTGTCTTCTGGCTGTGGAATAATGGGCAAGGTGTAGAGCTGTCTGTACTTTTCTTTCTGCTACAGAACTAATTGCAGTGAAATAACCTGAAATGTTTTTCTGTTTCAATGCAGAAGGTAGCTCAGTGGTAGAGTGCATGCTTTGTATGCATGAGGTCCTGTGTTCAATCCTCAGCACCAAACACAAAAACAAAAACCAACAACAGAAACCCAACCAAACAACAAAAAATACCATAAACATCTCAAACATGCAGTAAGGTGATGGGCATGGTAAAGACTGAAAAGCAATGAGAAAAGTTTAAATTTGTGGGTTTAAATTTAGGAATGAGCAAGACTAAGGAATCTGAAAGTGGTCAGAATCAAAGTGGAGTCACTCGGGCCAAGCCCTAATAAAATGGAGACAGGAGTCCGTAAAGGGGAGGGGAGACGCTCACACACATGCCAGTAATTAGAACTATGACAGTGAGTCTCGGAAAACCACAGCTTTGCACAAAACATTTCTTTGAGAACTGCCCAGCAACTGCCTGGTATCTACTCTTGGACTGGCAACACCTTTGTTACTATCCTTGCAGACACCTTTACTGCTTCAAAACAATGTATGTGACCTTCTTTTACCTTTAAAAATGTTTGTCACCGGACACGGTGGCACACGCCTGTAATCCCAGCACTCGGGAGCTGAGGCAGGAGGATCACCGCCAGTGAGAGGCCAGCCTGGGCTGCATAGTGAGTTCAAGGGCAGCCTGAACTACATAGCAAGATCTTGTCTCAAAAAAACCCAAGAAACACCTGTCTTCCATTGCCTACCTGAGAACATCTGTGGTCCCCTGTGCTTGACCATGGTAAGTGTATTTCTGATTACAATTCCATCATTCCCGAATGAACTCATTTCTTTGGATAGCCTTTCTCTGCTGTTACTTCAGGTTGGTAGTAAATACCGTGACTTCCAACGTTAAGTATATTCAATACTAATGAAAGTTAACATCCAAAAGGAGAGGGAGACTTAGGCAACTGAGGTGAAAGGGATGAATCCCTAGAAAGATACTGAAAGTGATTCTGGGAGAAATAGGAACTCTACACCTCTGACAAGTGACGAGATTGAAATAGTAATTATAAATATGTCCACAAAGAGAACTCCAGGCCCAGATGGCTTCCCTGATAAATTTTAAATTTTCTTTCATTTTTTCCGGTGTCGGGGATCGAACTCAGGACCTCGCACTTGCCAGGCAGGTGCCGGCACCACTGAGCTGAATTCCTGACATCTTTTTGGTTTTTTGGGTTTTTTTTTTCTCTTTTTTGGTACCAGGGATCTAACTCTGGACCTTGCACTTCCTAGTCAGGCGGCGGAACCACTCAGCTAAATCCCCAGCCCCCTTTTTTGGTTATTTGAGACACGATCTCACTATGGAGCCCAGGCTGGCCTTGAACTCACAGCTGGCCTTGTTGCACTTGGAGTACAGGTGTGTGCCACCACGCCTGGCCTCCAGGATGAATTCTATCAAATATTTAAAGAAAGGATAATACTTATCCTTCATATAGTTTTTTAGAAAATAAAGGCAGAAGCTGGGTGGTGCATGCCTGTAATCCCAGCATTTTGGGATGCTGAGCCAAAGGATCACAAATAGGGCTGGGGATTTAGCTCAGTGGTTTCGCTGCCTGCTGCGCAAACACAAGGACCCGAGTTTGATCCCCAGTACCAAAAAAAAAAAGAAAGAAAGAAATAAAACTCAAATGATATGTTCTACAACCCAAAAATACTCATATAAAAATAATTACAATATTGTCATATAATACAAAATAATAAAGAATATACAAAATATAAAGAGAAAAAATTAACTTACACTTAACCTTTGAAAACTTTCGCGGCTGGTGTGAGGGAGAGAGGGGAGGAGGGTTTGTCAGGATGACTTTCACTATCACTAATGGAATCACTGCTCTCTATTGGCTCAATGGAATCTTTCTCTTTTCGTGCAGCTTTAACAAGGGGCCTACCCAATGACACTTGCTTTTGCCTCTCTTTGGGGATTTCAGAGAAATGTGACATTGCATTATCATTAAATAGATTCATCGCTTGCACTGTAACAGCCTTATTCGGGTGGTGCTTTTCTACATAATTTTGCCCCAGTTCCTACATTTTACACATCTCCCTAATCTCACTTGAAGTGGGGGATTCCTCCACCTTTTTCTCCTCCTCCTCTGCAGGTGAGATCTCCTCCATACCTCTTGCTGTTGGGAGACGATCTCCCACAATCCCCCTGTGAGAGAGGAGAACCATTGGCTCAGTTGTGATCACGTGACATCCTCTTGCTGACTGCCTTAAGCCACATAAATGAAGGAGGGGGTCCCAGCTGGAGTCTTCCTTATAGAGCTCTGGTTGCTGTATGTGCATATCAGGAGGATTTCTCAGTGGAGTTGGATCGTGCGGTGCAGCAGCTCAGCGATGCTGTGACTGGGCAGTCTGTACTGGTAGGGTGGATTTTTTTTTTTTTTTTTGTACTGGGGATCGAACTTGGGACCTTCCGCTTTTGAGGCAGGCAGTGGCACCACTGAGCTAAATCCCCGGCCTAGGGTGGATTTTTATTGGTGTGTAACATGATAGCTTGGTAAGTTTACTGCTATGGAGATCTCTACTGTATCCCTTCTTGTTCTGTTCATAGTTCTCACAAAAAATCTGCTGCATCTCTTTAAGACCAGACACTGCACGCCCATGAACCACTGAAGACCTCCTCTACCTCCACGTCCTCATGGGCGCTGTGCATCTCCCGGAGACACTAGCCAGGGTGTGGGACCATTCTCCGAAGGACCCCTTGTCTCACTGTCACACCAGGCCCTCCCCACCTTTGCAGACATTCTCAGCAGGCTTGGGGGCCAGTTTCCCATTTCTTCCATAGTGCCCAGTCCTGTATTTCCAAGAAAGAAAGACTTGCTATGGGACTCCTCAGGAAACTCCAGATCCCCTTTGGCATGAACTCCCTTGCTGACATAGCTATTCCTACTCGTGCAAGTAGTGGTCATGCAAGTACTCAAGCATCATAAAGACATCAGGGGGCATATGAGCCATCCACACCCTTTAGTAGCACTTTCAGAATTGGTACAGATGTATCTGAACTCACCAGAGTACAACGGAACTCTCCCGGAAACTGTCGTGGACCACAACCTGTAGGCAACCACAGAGGAGGTCTGTGGTGTTTCTGGGCAGTCATGGCTCGCATGATGATGAAATGCCCTTCACACTGACTGCCATCAGGGCCAAACCCTGTGACCAGGATTGAGCCCCACCAACTCGAGGACTGCCGGCGCTGACCCGCAGCCTCTGAGGCCAGTGCAACGCCAAGGTTTGCTCATTGCAGCTCAGAGCCAGGAGGCCAGCACAAAGTGAGGCCCAAGCCTGCACTGCTCCACTGCCTGGCCCCAGTCACCATGGCCTCCTCTTGGGCTATTTTATTCTACTTTCTTAAAATGTTTTAAAACATTATTTCATTGGCAATCTGTACTTTTGCTGTAAATGCCATTTAATATAAGTGGACTTTTTTAGTAAGTGTAATGTGCTTTGTGATTTCCTGTATGTTGCATACAGAGTCCTAGATACCACTGATTTAGGGCCTTTTGAATCCGATCCTGCACTTGGGCACTTTATTTACTTAGTTCCTCTAAGCTTCAGAATTTGCCTTAATATTAAAATCTCTTTTCATGGAAGGGATTTGAATTTTATAGGGCCTGCTATGGTTTTTTTTTTTTTTTTTATAATTACCACACTACTGAAACCTTTTTTGGTTTTTTGAAACAGGATTAGTGCAGGCTGGCCTTGAACTCACTATGTAGCCCAAGCTGGCTTCAATCTCAGTGATTTCTCCTGCCTTAGCCTCCCAAGAGCTGGAATTATAGGCATGTGCCACCACACTTAGCTCTGCTTGTATCTAGATGTACCTTCAAGGCCTGGTGTGCTCATAGGAGGGGCATTTTGGAGATGGCTGGATTTAGAGTGTGATATTGCTATTAAGGATGTGTACTATTGGATCAGTCCACTAGATCTGGGTGTCACCAGGGTGTCATAGTCCACCCTGGGTGTCAGTGGCACCACCCAAAAGGCTAGTAGCCTGGACGAGATAAAAGGGAAAGAGACCTGCTGCTTGCTGCCTTCCTGCCTGCTCTGCCATGGACTGTTTCTCCTCTGCGATGCCCCTCTCCCGTGCTGCTCTGCCTTTGAGCCAGCTGACTATGGACTGAAGCCCCCACAAACTGTGAGCTAAGTAAACCTTTCCTCCCTTAACTGTGGGTGTTGGGTATTTGTCTCAGCAACAAGAAAACTAAGACAGGGTCTAAGCAATGCTCCAAAGATTATCTAGCTAATGTTAAATTAAATTAAATTCGGCCTAAATCTGCCTCTGGTATAGCAAACCGCACCCTTACTAGTGTATAATGCAACTATAAACTAATATATATATATATTTTTTGAGACAGGGTCTCATTATGGAGTCCAGGCTGGCCTTGAACTCACTGTGTAGCTCAGGGTGGACTCAAACTTGTGAAGATCCTCCTGCCTCAGCCTCTTGGGTGCTGGGATTACAGGTGTGCACCCCCACACCCGGCTATTGTGGCCTGTACATTTGAGTGAAACTATTTCTCTTCCTGCTGTCCTATCCTGAAGAATAAGACCCTATATTACCTGACTTTTCGGAGGCTTGTCGAGTACATTTTTCCCTGAGCCTCCCAGGAACTCAGTGCAGAGGTTAGGAGACAAGAGTATAGCTTCATATTCCAGCTCAGGACAGGAGGGTTTCATGTTACAGCTCAGATTGCTGAGGTCTGGCACCTGAGGGCAGGCAGGTAGCACAGCCAGCTCCAGGATGGGAGCCTTTATCTAGCTGCTCACTAAATTGTTAGGAGAACTTTGACATATTCTTATTTTAGTTTCTTTAATCTTTTTCTTCAACTAGAATTTTAGAAATTGAAGTCAGCATGGAATACATCTTTCTTCAATGCAGTCCAAGAGAATCTGGTTAAATTCTGGGAGGCTGAGGCAGGAAGATGGCAAGTTCAAGCCCAGCCTGGGCAACTTGGAGACTTAGCAAGACCTCAGGAGAGGGAGGGAGGGAGAGAGGGAGGGAGGGAGGGAGAGAGAGAGAGAGGGAGAAAGAAAAGGGCAAGGGATGTAGCTCAGTGTGAAGGTTCTGAGTCCAGTGCCCTGTACCACAGAGAGGCAGGGGCAGGGACATCACAGCATTTGCCCATCGTGCTGTGGGGAGCCTATCCCTCTGTTGAGACAGGTTTTCTTGAAGGTCTGAGCAGAGTTTGGAGTTAGTGTTATTCGGAATGGCAGTGGGTCAGGAGACTCAGAAGCTCTGGGTGGAGTCAGCTGCTCACCTTTCCCGGGCTCCTGAGATTCAGGCAGCGTTCAGCGCCCCTACGTGCAAGCTGAGCCATGGGCAGCCATTGCTCTTGGCACTGGGTGACTCAGCCTCACCTCACCTGTCCATCTCTTACCTCCCAAATTCCACTCCTCGGTGCAGATTCCTCTTCGCTCCTCTCTCTGTGTTATTGGAAACTGGTCCATTTTACATCCAGTCGAGCCTGCAGATATTAATACTTCTGCTTGGAGAAGGGGAAAATGACAGAGTTGCCACAGAAAAGTCTTGTTGTACTTTTACCTGTGTGGCCAGGAGGGAAGAGATGAAATATGACCTTAGGGGCATTGTAGAGTGAATTTCATTTCATGCAAAGAAAAATGAGATTAAAAATATTTCAAAGCAATAAAGAGCCTTCAAGTGCTTGCACTGGGTGGGCAAAGGCACCGGCTGTCCCAGGTGCTGGGGAGAGCACTGGGGTGAGCAGGGGGTGTGCATGGAGGGGAACCTTAGTGCCCTGGTTGGTTGTAGCTGCCTAAGAAGGAGCAGGTGGGAGTCACACAGAAATTCGATTTGTCTCTTGGAGTCGTAGGACACCCGTGCTGTCCTTGGCCGTGTAGCTTTCTGTCTTTGGAATGACCCGAAATTGCATCTTGTTTACCCTGAAAGACCAGTGGGATCTCCTGCCTCCCTCTCTCGGAGCCCAGAGCCTGGCTCTCACACCTGTCCCTCTCCGCAGCTCTACAGCAGGGCTTCTGCACCTGGTCCTTTGACACATGGAACTGGATCTTTCTCTATGGCTGGGACAGGGGCAGGAAGGGTCGGTGCATAAGCACCATGAGCAGCATCCCTGGCCTCCACCCGGTGGATGCTAAGAGCACCTCTCTCCCAGTACTGCACCCCGAGTGTCTCCCAAGATAGTTCAGTGACTCTGGGTGGGAAATCCTCTCTATCCCCATGAGACCCACTCTTCTAGGTCCTGCCAAGAATTAGCTGAGACTAAAGAATCCTGAGGGACTTTGGCTTTCAAAAGGGGCCATGATCATTTGGAAAGATCAAGATCGAACTTATCAGCCTGGTGTGGTGGCACACGCCTGTCGTCCCAGCACTTGGGAAGCTGAGGCAGGAGGATTGCCCTGAGTTCAAGGCCAGCCTGAACTATATAGGGAGACCCTGTCTCAAAAAAAAAAAAAAATCAAACTTATCTCTTGAGTTAAACTGCCTCCATATAATTCAGCGCTCCATGGTTGGTGAGTATGGCATATAGAATAATGGGCGCCCACAGAGGTTCATGTCCGGTCCTCAGCACCTGTGCAAGTGTTCCTACGTGTGGTTAAGGGGCTTGAGATGGGAGATTATCCTGGGTGATCTGCGTGGGCCCATTTTGGTCCTAGGAGCTTCATAAGAGGGAGGCAGGACGTTCAGAGTCTGAGACAGAAGCAGAGGTCAGAGCAAGGTGCAACTAGGGACAGAAAGGGCTTGGGAGTAGGGTAGAGATGAGGATGAGGATAGAGAGACAGACGGGCTGGAAGATGCTGCCTGCTGGCTTCTAACATGCAGGATGTTGCCAGAAGTCAAGAAAGGCAGACAGCCTGTAGCAGCTGGAAAAGCAAGGAAACAGCATCGACCTTGATTTTAGCCAACTGAGACCCACTTTGGGCTCTTTTTTCTTTTTTTCTTTTGAAGTTCTGGAGATGGAACCCAGGGCCTTGTGCATGCTAAGCAACACTTCCCCCAGCCCCTGTTTTGGACTCTCAGAGCTATGGAGCATAAATTTGTTTTAAGCCACCAAATTACTTTGTGGTAATGTGTTGAGTCTCCCTCATTTCTGTACAGGAACCCCAAAGCTGATGGCCTGGATTCCTCAGGCGCCTCTCAGCGCTAGTCAACACTTCCAGTGTCTAGGCGAGAAGCTAAGTTGCGGGGTGCACAGGGGTGCTTGCTGGGGTGCCCACTGCCACCTTCATCCTCCTCGTGGCTCCCAGCCACACACACCTGAGCCAGTGTCTCTCCGGGAGCTTCCTGGACTTTGTGCAGCCTGGGGCTCCTCCCATGTACCGCGGGGGTGGAGTTCTGTAAAAGCCATCTCTGCATAAATTTATTACATTTCATTTAAAATAATTTTAGTAGACTTTATTTTTTAGAGCAGTTTTAGGTTCCTGGTAAAATTGAGCAGCACGTACAGGGTTCTCCTATCCCCCACGCCCTAGTCAGAGCAGTACGAGTGTTACAATCCACGGGCCCACATGGACACACCATCCCGTGAAGTCCACAGCTTACCATTGGGTTCATTCGGTATTGGACATTCTGTGCCTTCTGTGGATTGTGACCAGTGCAAGTGACGTGTCCTCATCATAGTATTGTACAGGGAAGTTTCACTGAAGTATAACTTCTTTCTGGTCTTGGTGTAGGAATGAGACCCAGGGCCTCAGGGATATTAAGCATGCACCCTGTCACTGAGCCACATTCCCAGCCCTTCTGAAATTTCGCTTTTTTTTTTGGAGACGGGATTGCATTATAAGTTCAGAATGGCCTTGAACACACTATGTAGCTCAGGCTGGCTTCAGACTCATGGTCTGAAGACTCAGGCTCTTGCCTCAGCCTCCCGAATGCTGAGATTACAGGTGTGTTCCTGATGCCTGGCCTCAACATTTCACTTTTAATGCAGACTTTTTAAAGTTGTGCTTTGAATGCAGAGCACAAGAAAAGCTGTGCAAATCAAGATGGGGCCTCTCAGTAGGTAAGAGGTGTAACTCCCACATACTTCCTCCCACCACTTCCACCAGCTGCCTATTAAGTATATGTTGCTTTTTACAAAGAGGAGCAGGTGGTCAAGTGCAGCTAGGTCTGTAAAATCATCCCAAACATATGACAAAATGTTTCAAGTCATGCGCACTTAATGGGATAAAGTCTGCAAACACTGAGCCCCTGCCGTACTTTAGTGGAGAGAAATCCCACAGGAAGCAAAACCCACAGGGCTTTGCCCTTCCAGAATTTCTGGTCTAACACCGCCCTTGGGAGCTTTAGCCAATGCTGTTCCCAAACGTGGTCTGCATGCCGGGAAGAAGGGCTTGCTGGGCTAATACAATGGAACTTGCCTGGGAGGAAACAGAGCTGGGCTTGCAGGTCCGAGTAAAGTCCTGCATCAGAGAAGGGCCAGGCCCAGCTCAGGACACTAGGCCCCGGCAGGCTTTCTCTCCCCAGGTTTCTTCTTTCCTCTTGACGTTGTTGCCTGGCTCCATGAGAGGATGGCGGAGGCTGGCAGCCGAGGAGCCTGGATTCTTATCCCAGCTGGGCATCTGTAGGCAGGGCCTATCCTCTCTAAGATCCAATTTTCTCATAAACATCAAGGTTTGGACATGATGGCTTCAAGTATTTCTAGCCAAGATATTCTCTGACTCTTTCCCAGCTAGAGAACCTGCTGGAATCTGGCCCAACATGGTTTATTTGCAAATCCTGGCCAACCAGACACCATCCACCCTTAGCTGGTGATTTAGACTAATTCCAAATGGCTGGGCAGAATCCCTCATTGATTGAGAAATTAAAAAGTTCCAGGTGGCACGGATGTCTTTCCGGCTGCTGAGCGCATAGAAATTGCTGATTTGGGAGCCTCAGCTACAGAGAAAGGCAGTGCCCTTCCATGCCCTGCAGAGGGCGGCCTGCTCTTGGGATTGGGCTTTGCCTTTGGAGGTGGCTGCCGTGAAGGGGTGGGAGAGGAACTGAGTCCACAGGGTAAATGACAGTGTTCAAGTTCAGCTCAGCCCCTCAGAGGGAGTTCCTACTGCAGCTTCCAACTCACTCAGCTCTCCAGGATGGTGAAGGCATTTGATCTGTGGCCTCTTCTGAGGTCCCTAAGTGAGTCCCTGAGTTCATGGATTGTCCTTATCATTCATTTTCTCTTGGCCAAGCACTGAGAGTTCGATTATGGAAAACGGAAAACCTTCCCAGATATCACTCACCACCCCCACCCCGTACCGGGGATCAAACTCAGGACCTTGCGCTTGCCAGGCAGGCGGGCCGCCACTGAGCTACTTCCCCACCCCTTTTTACTTTTTATTTTGAGACAAGGTCTTGCTAAGTTGCCCAGGCAGGATGAGAACTCTTGATCCTCCTGCCTCAGCCTCCCTCTGTGCTGGGATTATAGGCATGCACCACCACACTTGATTCAGATATCACTCCTTTGAAAGTAGTTTTGGGGGCTGGGGATTTAGCTCAATGGTTCCGGCGCCTGCCTCACAAGCGCAAGGTCCCGAGTTCAATCCCCAGTACCAAAAACAACAACAACAAAAAAGAAAGTAGTTTTGACTAAAACCATATATAGGCTCCAGTAAGAGTGATTCATTTAGGTCTTGTTGCTTTTTTTTGATACCAGGGATCGAACTCAGGACCTTGCGCTTGTGAGGCAGGCATGGTGCCACTGAGCTAAATCCCCGGCCCCTAGCTCTTGTTTCTCTTGACCTGAGGAGAAAACACAAATCAAGAAGCTTGGACAGTAATAGTTGAAATGACCAAATAAACTCTTTTTGAATCAAGGGTGCATTTTCCCCCCAAGCACTAGAATTCTTAGAAAGTCCAACGGTGTGTTAGCTCTCCACTGGTATAACAAATACCTGAGATAAATCAGCTTGCAGAGAGGGAAGGTGTATGGACTTTTGCTCCCTCTTTTAGAGATTGCTGATGATGGCCACACTGCTTCTGGCAGCATGTTGTGGAGGGAGGAGGAGCTCAGCAAGAGCACTAGTCTTGTGGCTGGGACGCGGAAGAGAGGAAGAGCCCAGGGTGGCACAGTTCCGCAGGGGCCACAACCCCAGGGGCCTGAGGACCTCCCAGTTGCCCCCTCAGGGAGGATCCGTCACCTCCTGACAGTGCCGTCCTGGGGGCCGAGCCTTTAACACACAGGCCTTCGGAGGACACTTAAGGCCCAAACTATCACCGCTGGGATTGGTAATGTAGATCTACCTATGCCTATCTTTTTATGTCTACCAATGTATGTATGTACCTATGTCTATCTTTTTAACCCCAAACCCATTCCGTATGGCTGCAGCTTACCAGGAAGGGGCTGGAGGGCAGAACACTGTATGCAAAGGAAGGGCCTTAACCTGTTGTTGCTGGTGCCTTTGTGGCAGCCCCCCACTGCCCAGGAGTTGTAGTCCTGCCGGTAATCCCCGCTGGGTTCCCCTGGCCCTCTGTGATCCCCTCGGTCCCCTTTGCTTTTGTACACGTGCAGGATGGCGATGCTCGGGCTGGCTCCGGGCGTCATCGGTCCCTCATCTGCTCTGGGATGGCATTGTCCACCAGACATGTGCGGAACATCCTTAGGACTTGCCACCGGAAGAGGTAGCTACTGCCCAACACAAGCTGCTTTTGAGGGAATATTTCCTGTTCTCCGCTGCTCTTCAGTCGTAGCTTGAGTGGCAGCTCGAGAAAGACATTTCCAAGTTCCAGTCCTCTGTGCCTGCAATGTGCCCTTGTTTGGAAAGTCTCTGCAGATGTAATCAAGTTAAGGACCTGTAGACAAGCTCCTCCTGAATCAGGGTACATGCTCACCCAAGGGCTGGTGTCCCTGAAGATAAAGGAAAGGGAGATCTGGGACACAGAGAGGGAAGGTGATGTGCAGTTGTAGGCAGACAGGAGTGATCCATCTACGACCACTGAGGCTTCTCGGCCACCACTGGACTCCAGGGCCGAGGCTGGGGGTGGACTCTCCGTGGAGCTCAGAAGGAACCTATCCTGCCCACACCTTGATGTTGGTCTTCTGACCGTCAGCATGGAGAGACGATAATTCCCTATAGTTTGAAGCCACCTGGTTTATGATAATTCATTACAGTAACCCTAGAAAATTCAGACACCTCTCAGAAGTCTTTAAAATTGTGCTAAGAGTGAAATACCTGTCTCTTACTTTGGGCCTTCAGTTAAATGATTGTTTTTGAATAATTTGTGTTCTGGGACTTTTACTTTATCTGCATCAGTCCTGACTCTCCTCCGCTTGGGCCGTTGCAGACTTTCTGTGAGTAGATTCTCCTACTCCCAGCTGTCCCTGCCCTGCCAGCTTTGCTGACAGCCTGTGGGGCAGAGGACCCACCTTTCTCACCTCCCTGGGGTGAGCTGCTCATCCCCGAGGCCCAAGAGTGCAAAGCTGAACAAATCCTTGAGGGCAGGAGCTGTTTTCTCCTACTCGTCTTCAGTTGGCTGTTGACTTCCTGAAGACAGACTTTCCCTTCTAATAACTTCTCAGCTTGCCATAATTGCTTGGACTCCTACTGTCAGACAGATAGAGAGGCCAGGACCCTGCTGCTGCTCACATTCCTCCAGAGAGAGAGGGAAAATAATGGCAGTTGTTCAGGAGCATCCTCTGGCCCTGGAGAGACCCACTATGGAAGGTGAGATTTACCCTGAGTGGGGCCAGCTCCACGTGGGTGAGGTCCCTGCTGCTCCCAGCTGCCTCTTCAGTGCAGAAATATACAGGTCTTCTAGAAGGGGGTGCCAGAGGCCCTGGCCGGTCTTGATGGGTAGGGCTGCATTGCTAAGGAGCAGGAGGCCGAGGGACGGCTCTGCAGGTAAGCAGGTGGTCTTGCCAGCTCTCTAGCTTTCCACCATCTCCGTATCTAACCGTGGGACTGGGCTTTGGTTTTATGCAAGTAGAGAGGGCAGGTTCTTGAGACTCGGTGGTTGCCACAAGGGGAGGAAATGAGCACAGGGAGGCGTGGGCTGCAGAGGTGGGGTGCTGAGGACCAACCTGCACTTTCTCTGGGCAGAAAGCATTCTGCTCTCACCTCTGACGCCTGCCCAGATGGTGGCTCTTCCTGGATCATCTGCTGCTGCTGGGAGCTGGTGTCATGGTTGAGGGCCCGTACAGGGTGCGCCTTGTCCAGGAGCAAAGTGGAAAGCCACATGGTGTGGGCTCAGCATGACAGGTGTGACGATCCTCTCTTTGGGCCATGGTGGATAGACACAGCTAGGTTCACGGTACAACCTGCTGCCTCTTAGATATCACCCTGGCCAAAGGTTTAACGCTCCTGGGCCTTGATTTCATCTGCAACACAGAAGACAGGGCTGTGAGAGGGTTCTTATGACCCTGGTTTAGGGGATGCTCAGATTCTCCTTCAGTGGGGAGTAAATAGGATGAGAGGTTCCTGTGCATAAAGGAGACGTGGATGGGCTCAGGGAGTTGAAATGTCACCTTCATCTCCCCTCCCAGGAGGACGAGTATGCGGACCAACACCCACCAAGACAGAAGTGTGCTCCGTCTTTCTCTTTTCAGCAGCAAATTTTCCCTCTGGGTCCCGAAGTGGACAGAATGGTGGTCGACGTCAACCTAGGCTGTGGTATCCGGCCCCAAGCTCTGCATCCAGCAGGTAAACTGCAGGAGGATTATTTTCTGCTCCTGCCAACCACTCAGCACCACTTTACATGGCATTCAGTGCCCTCAATCGTGAAGGCTGCCCAGCCCTGCTGCCCACCCAGTGGCATTCAGGGCAGGGACAAACGAGAGGGGGCAGAGAAGATCTAGAGATGGACCTGTTCAGACGGGGCACGGGGCAGTGCTTGTCTGAGTCAGTTCCAGGACCCACTGCTCTATGCCCTTGGTACATACTGTATTTTTACTGTCAGCATATATTACTTTTATTACTTTTATATTGGTGAGAAAAACCCTCGCATTTCAAATTTGCATCTACAAAGTCAAACTAGATGCCACTGAATCGAAAGCATCAGTGAGGCAAAGCTTGAAAGGGAGTGGATTTGTGTTCACGCTCCCATGCAGCAACCCTTCCCTGCCGTGTTGCCACCCGATGCCCTTCATGTTCCCCTGGCTTTCCACCATCTCCGTCTAACCGTGGAACTGGGCTTCGGTTTTATGCAGGTAGACAGGGCAGGTTCCTGAGACACAGTAGGAGCCAAAAGGGAGGAAAATGAAGGAAGGAAACAAGCACAGGGAGGCATGGGCTGCAAAGATGGGATGCTCACACCCGCCCGCATTTTCCGTCATAAACCTAGCTGCCACCCCCTCCCCTTGACCCGCCGCTTCCTTTCCCTAGCTCCAAGCTGTCCTGCAGGTCTGTCCTCAGCCCCTCAGAGCTCCTGGACCAGGAACCTCGACATCGGAGGTGTTGATTTCCTGTAGCTGCTGTGACTTCCTACAAACTGGTGGCTTGAACCAGTAGGCACTCGATGTCTCCTGGCTCAAGGCAGACATCCAGCGTGCAGGTACTGGAGAGCAGGTCCCCTCCAAACACCCTGGTGGAGGAGCCATCCTCGCCTCTTCTGGCTGATTGGCTGCCTTGCTGTGGCTGTATCACTCCCATCTCCCCTGTGCCCCCCTGCCCTTCTCTAAAGACACTTTTCACTGGATTTAAGTCTAACTGGATGATCCAGGTTGGTTTTAATCTCAACACCGTCAACTTGATTATATGTGCAGAGAATCTTTTTCTGAAAAAGGTCCTATTCATATTTTCCGTGATGCCGGCCGGGGATTTAGCTTAGTGGTTCCACTGCCTGCCTTACAAGCTCACGGACCGGAGTTCAATCCCTGGTACCAAAAAAACAAAAACAAAAACATATTTTCTGTGATGTGCACACAGCTTTGGGGGTGGGGGACCCAACCAACTGCACAGGAGAGCCAGGGGCAATGGGGTACAGCTTGGTTGTGACCCTGAGCTGCCCTCTCTCCCCTGGCTACTCTCTGAAATGTGGCCTCTCCGTATCTTTTTCTCACCTTATAAACCCCCCAAACAATGCAAAGACTATTATTTTTCAAGGCCCCTACCTCCTGTTCTCCATCCATGCCATCTTCCCCAGCTCCCACCTGCCTCGCCACCGTGGGCTCCCACTTCTCTCTGCCTTGCCCTTCTGACTGAGCCTGCCTTCCTAAGGGCACCCTGACTCTGTACATGGCAAGGGCAGCCTCTGCTCTTGGGTCTCAACATCCTTTTCCTCTTCTCCACCTTTTGTGCAGCGGTGCCGTCTCTCCCCTCTGCCTTAGGGCAGCACCCCCATCTGTAGCACAGGGGAGCAGCCAGGGCGACTGGGGACAGGAAAGTGGCTAAGACTCAGGTCTTCCTGGGCTGTGTGATGCTCCATGTGGGCCTCCCAGGACTGTAGGAAGGTTGAACACAGCATTGGCAGGAGCTACACCAGCTGAAGGAGGACTTTTCAGCTTCTCTTGCCCAGAATTCAGGTGCCCATGAGTGTGTGTGACCCTGCTATGTGCCTGGGTGACCTGGCCTCCTTCTCTCTACTCTGTGCTTTGAGGGTGAAATGGTGCCAGAAGCAGGTTTGAACACCCCAGGATGTCTAGCTTGGGCGCACAGGCCTCATCATTGTGTGGTTCAAGTTTCTTCCAGCTGGGCCGTTGAACGCTAGGTAACAAGGCCCTGTGCCTGCTGCGGCCTGGCTGGAGCAACTGCATTTCTGCTGCTGAAATTCTACGTGGATTAGTTAGAATGGGGGGAGGTGTTTCTCCTGAAGTATTTACCAGCTTTCAGGAGACCAAACCACCTCGCAGTGTCCATTTGCAGATGGGCTCTGTGTCTTGGGTGGGGGTGCAGGCCTGCTCTGAGGGCCTCGGGGTGGGGAGGAAGCCTATCTGGCCCAGGGCTTTGAAACACTTCATTCTCAGAAGCCATGGGGACTTGGAAATGCCCTTCTCAGGGTTGGCCAGGAGAATGCTGCAGGAAGTTCCTCCCACAGAGACGCTGGAGCCTTGTCTGCCTTTCTTTTTTCCCGGAGAGGAGCCGATGCATTCTCTAGGAGTTGGAACTCAGTTTCCATCCACGCCCTGCTCTGGGCCATGGCAGGTCTGGGTGAGCACAGGGGCTCCCAGATGTCCTGGGGGTGTTTGTAGGGCCCCTGCTGTAGATAAGGGAGGCTTCTCCATGACAGGGCTGAACAAGCCACTGCCAACCGTTCTACCCATATTCAGCCCAAGGAGGTAGTGGGAAAGGCCCAGGGCCGAATCTTCATGATGAACTTTGGTCTCCATGCTGGCTCCCAGGCGTGCCTGGGGGCCCCCTCTCCACAGAGGTGGCTTTGGATCTGTCCACTCTCATGGTTTTCTTTTGTGCTACTGTGATTTGGACAAAGCCCCCAGCTCTGGCCTCAAAGCCTCCTGAACACTGGCTGCCCAGCACGCAGCGCAGTTGTGTCTCTTGTTCACGGTCGCGCATCCACCTGGACCAGCCTGTTTTCATCTGACTCGCTTTCCCACCCCATCAGACCGACTGCCAAGCTGCTTCTGAGCTTCAAGCCAAGCCCAGCTGAGCAGAATCCCCAGCCGGCTCTGCCTTGGGTGCTGGCCCTCTTTCAGAGGCAGACCATGGTCATATTATTTCTCCTCCCTTTAAAAAAATGACTTTGAGGGTGATAAATACTCATTTGTATTGCACAGAGAGAGGACAAGTAAGTAGGTCAAACTACAGGTGTGGGGTTGATCCTCAAGGTGAGCAGGGTAGCACAGGGTAATCGCCTTGGGCCAGAGGAACAGCAAATAAATCCAGGTCCTCCCCCGCCCATCTTGACATCTCTGCCCACTGGCCAAAAGGAGGCAGGTCATAAGCTGGGTAATGGGGCTTGGGTTTGAATGTAATGAAACACTGTACTGAGGAGTCTGTTTTGTGGACAGATTCTTTTCATGTATTTAAGATATTCAAATCAGATATGATCCTTCAAACCAGCTATGGTGGCTCCTGCCTGTAACTCCAGAATTTGGGAGGCTGAGGCAGGAGGACTGCTGCAAGGGCAATTCAAGGGCAGCCTGGGCTACACAGTTCAAGGTCAGTCTGAACTACATAGCAAGATTCTGTCTCCAAAAACCAAAAACATTTAAAAAATAAAGAAATAAAATAAGAGATCCTCCACCACCTGCCCCGTTGCCCCTGCTGCTGGGGGTTGAACTCAGGGAGCACTGAGCTACATCTCCAACTCTTTAATTTTATTTTGAGATAGGGTCTTGCTAAATTGCTCAGGCTGGCCTCAAACTTGTAATATTCCTGGCTCAGCTTCCTGAGTGGCTGGGATTACAGATGTGCACCACAGTGCCCATGTGGCTCAGTGGTAAAGTGCTTGCCTAGCATGGTCAAGACTCTGGATTCTATTCCCAGCACCAAACCACCACCACAACAAACTTAAAAGCTTGAATTAGAAATAATGCCCCACAAGCCAGGCATGGTGGTGCACGCCTGTAGTCCGAGCACTCCGGAGGTTGAGGCAGGAGGATCACTGAGGGTTCAAGGCCAGCCTGGGCTACATAGTGAGTTTAGGGCCAGCCTGAACTACAAATGGAGACCCTGCCTCAAAACAAAACCAAAACCAAACAAAGAAGTAATGCCCCACATTAAGTAAGATATATACCTGTTTGGTTGGCACTTAAGTTCTCCCAGATAGGCTGCCTTTTACATGAAAGAGGGAGAGTTACCATAAGGTAAGTTGGGAAAGTCGGACCTCCTGGCTTCAGAAACCTGAAAGCAAGTGCTATCCATTTCCCTGCTCCCTTCCCTCTGCCATAGGCTGAGCAGATTTTTCTGACTTTGAAAGAATTTGGAAGTTTGGAATATTAAAACAACCACAATACAACAACAAACCCTGAAGTTTTGATGTCAAAATCTGTGCTCCTATTTTTTTTAGATGTACATCTTATTTGTGACTGTATGTATAAGAATGGATGTGAGCCTGGAACTTGTCCATGGATCATGTGTCTGTGTCTGTGCATTAGTTAGCTACTGCTGTGTAACAAATGATCCCCAAATTACAGGCAGGATGGAAGCTGCAGGCTTTTTTGTAACTTAACCCTGGAAGTGACATCTTTCTACAGGCTGTGTATTCTCTTTGTTACAAGCAAGACTCTTGGTCTATCCCACATGGAGGGAAGGCGATTCAACAAGGGCTTGGGCACCAGGAGGTGAGAGTTGATGGGGAGGATCCTGCAAGCTGCCCCCTACTGGATTCTCTGACTATGAGAATATACATGCATTGGGGGGTATGTAATTTTGGTTTTGTAGGAAGCTGTGAACACCTGCAGGTTTATAGATCAGGATTGTTCTTTTTCTGGCTATCTGGAATGGAGAGGCTCTATTTAATGGTCCATTAATTTATTTGACTTGTACATTTTGCAAACAACTTGCTTCTGTCTCTGATGGAGCATCCTGTTGAAATCCACAAATTACAGATACATGTAACAGCAGGCAGCAGCCTATATACGAAAACACCAGCCATAAAATGTCAGCATGAAAAAATGTTTTGCCAACGGGTGTAGCTTTGCAGATGGGGCCTCTCCCTGAAAGGTGGATAAGACTTTATGCTCCGAGGCAGCTGTGCCAGATCTGAATTCAGGAATCCAGGCCCTTGTCTTACCCCGGAGACACCAGGTCTGTAGACAGTGGGCTCCCTCTGTGTCCGCAGCAGGTGCAAATGACTCTGTGAGCCTCAGATCTGATACAGCAACAACCCCACTGAGCAGGCAGATGGAGGTTGGGATCAGTTCACCGTCCTTTCCTAAGCAAGAGCATGTTTGACAGTGACTGAGTCCCGAGATGTCCAGGGCCTGCTTGAGACCTGTTGCCCTGTTCCATTGAACTGAAGGGACATCCCCCGAGTGGCCACTTTGGATCAGTACCATCAGCCTGACATTATTCCTGCTTCTTTCCTTCTGCCCTTTGTGGGAGCCCTGCTCAGCCTGGGGAGCCCTTGGTTCCTCTAGGGGTGTAACGTGGTAGCAAGTGCACTGCTCTGGGAGAGGACAGTACTTGACCCTGGCCTCACGGCTCCTGTTCCCTGCTCTGTGAGATGGGGATCGTGCTATCTACTTGCAGAGACTGTGTGAGGATGAAATAGCTCATACCAAGAGCTTAGCAGGATGGCAAACGTCTCACGGTTACATAACAGATTGGGTCTCTCCTCCCTCCTCCTCTCCCAGAAACCAAACGGAAACGAGTTTTCTTCTAATTGCTTGCAGACTTCCCAACTGTGTCGCGTAGAGGGGCATTACCTTTGGAGCAGGAGTGAGGACAGGGGAAAGGGTATGTGTATTTTCAGGGGCCAGGATGGAGGCACAGTGACAAGGGGTTGAAAAGACTGACACTGCTCTGCTCCACACTGCATTCTGGGAGTGTCTCTTGCAAAGGACGGTAGTGTTATCAACTGGTCGGGCCTCCCCTTGCAGGAGCAGCTGCCTCTTCAATCCAGCCCCAATCCATTCCTCTGCAGGAGCTTTGCAGCCCAGCAGCTTCCTGGGTTCTGAGTGTGTATGCGTGTGTGTGTGTGTGTGTGTGTGTGTGCGTGTGCACGCACGTAGTGGAGAAGGAGCCTTGGAAAGTGCCACAGGCTGAATGTATGTCTGCCCCCATATTCCTATGTGGAAACCCCAACTCCCAACATGGTGGCATTTGGAGATGCACCCTGGGAGGTAATTTGGGGGCACGGTGGGATTGGTGCTCTTTTAGGAAGACACTGGAGGGCGTGCTGCCTCTGTCTCTGCCACATGGGGACACAGTCCTGCAATCCAGGAAGGGCACTCACCAAGAGCCAAACCTCAGTCTTAGACTTCCTGCTTTCCACAGCTGTGAGAACTGAATGTCTGGGCGGAAGAGGATGCATCCTTCTTAGGAAGAGGTTCCCTGTGGCAGGGGACAGCACCAGATTGGGTGGAGGCCCCTGACGATTCATAATGGAGAGAGTGGCCGTGGGTGGCTCTGACCTTGCTGCCCCCACCCTGCCTACACCGGGCTACAAGATGTCACCTTTATTGTTTGACTTGTTTTTTTCTGATCTATGAGGAATTATGCTTATTTGCCTCCATTGCCTGTCATTAAGGGGGGTGCAGGAGAAGGACAAAAAGGGAAAATGGGCGCTGAATCAGCCTGCTGCGGACAGGCAGGTCTCCGGACGCTGTAGCAACATCGCAAGTCGCGGGAAATGCGCCGAATCAGCCCGTGCCCCGGCAGCAATTCACTAGACACCCAGCACCCCCCCACCCCCACCCCACCCCCGTACAGCCACCTGGTTCCACACTACAAAGATGCAGAGGACACCGGACCACCAGACCACTGTACTGGGTAAGTTGGAGTCATCCTCACCTCCCATCAGGACCGGGACCATCTTCAGGGGAAGGGCAGCTGGAACCTGCAATACAACTCTGCAGAGTTCAACCCTACGGGAAGACAGGGAGCTCAACTTGGGACTTGCAGCCAGAAATCTGCCTGAATCTCATGGGTCTGCGACGAGCTTGCTGAGACTCATTGACTTCTATCTGCACACTGCAACCCATGTTGTCTATTGTGACAGCAGAGACATACCCTGAAAGAGGCCCTTCATCTTCACGGTTATTTTTTATTCCCAAAATTAATATTATTATTTTGGTTTTTTTCTCATTTTTTTTTCTTTTGCTCCTCTTATCTTTAATTTTTTCCTACTCTTTGCAAATATTTGTTTTTCTCTCCTTTCTTTTCTCTTTCCTTTCTCTCTCTCTTACCCTCACTCTCTTGCTCTCCCACATTGTTCATCTTCCCTTTTTGTCCCTGTTTTGGTCCTCATCCAGAGTTCTTCTTTATTTTCCTAGTATTCTCTTTTTCCTTCTCACCTGTGTCCTCTGGCCACACTGCTAACCTTCCCCTATCCTTCTTCCCATCTCTCCCTCCCTCCCCAACCCCTGCTAACTCCCCATCCCAAAGGGTAAAGTTGTTATATTGAAGAGTTTATTCACTATATGTTGGGTTGGTCCTCGATCTTGATTTAAGTCACACAGCTAAAGGTGATAGATTAATAACTACCACAAAATGTCATTTTCAAGGATGTACTTGATGCAATGGTGTTGCTGACTGTATCACTTGGGCTAAGGTGTTGGTATTGATCTAGTCAATGAAGCTTCCTAGTATAAGGAAAATGAGATAGCCTTAGAGTCATTAGAGACTCAAAACTTAAAGACCAGCTATATCTGGAAGACACCTCTGAGAAGCAATCATTCCATAAGGGTTCTAATTACAAGCAACAAAGATACCTACAATAAGCAATTTCAAACTATCAACCCAGGAGTTAAATCAAGGACAGTACCAAAAACAAAAATGAGAAGACATTTAAGCAAGGCCCAAACTCAGACTTCCACCCCACCAAGGGTAAATCCTGGGGGAAATGAGATGGAAAAGTCCCATAACCAACCACCTGGATACCCTGAACTGATAGCACAGGAAGTAACAAAACAGATGAATGAAGCTCTAGAAAAATTCAAAGCAGAAATAATCTCCCAGATATCCACAGATATGGTGAGCAGAGTGAAAGACATGATTAGAGGATCTAGAACAGAAACAGATAAAAAATAGATGAGCTCAGAAACATGCTGGAAGCCATGAATACCCAGCATAAGAAAGAAATGGAAACCATGATAGCCCAACATAAGAAAGAAATGGAATCCATGAAACAGATTCAAACAGATATTCAGGAGATCAAAAACTCCATTGAAAGTATCCACAGCAGATTAAGGGAATCTGAAGATAGAATATCAGATATAGAAGACAGGCTCACGGTTAGAGACCATGAAAATAGAGATTTCTTAAAAATAGTAAGGGACCACAAGAAATCAATCCAACAACTGCTAGATGATGCAAAGAAGAGTAACATTAGACTGATAGGAGTCCATAAAAAACAGGAGAAAGCACAATTGACATTAAAAAACTGTTCACAGAAGTAATAGTGGAAAACTTTCCAGACAGAGGTAGAGAATTGGACATACAGATAAGCGAGGCATATAGAACTCCAACTAGCCATGATCAAAAAAAACTACATCTAGACATATAATAGTCAAGATCCCAGAAACCCAACAGAAAAACAAAATCCTACAAGCAGTTAGAGAAAAGAAACAAATCACCTACAAAGGAAAGCCCATCAGAATCACAGCAGACTTCTCAACACAAACCCTCAAATCAAGGAGAGTCTGGAGTGAAGTATTTCAAGCCCTAAAAGAAAATAACTTCCAACCTAGACTGTTGTATCCTGCAAAATTATCTTTCAAAATTGATGGGAAAATTAGATACTTCCACAACAAAGAACACCTGAGAAATTTCATGAACACCAAACCAGCACTACAAGCAATTCTAAACAATATCCTAGAAAAAAGCAATGAAGGTCACAACTCCATGAGGACCAACAGAAGGAAGCCACCAGGCAAGGTAAGACACTAAAGGGAAAGGGGGGAAAATAAGAAATAAAAGAGCCAACAAAAGTAAAACATCATGACAAGGATAAATCAATATCTATCAATTACAACCATCAGTGTTAATGGCCTCAATTCACCAGTCAAAAGAAATAGACTGGCAGAATGGATTAAAAAGGAAAATGCAACAATATGCTGTATACAAGAAACACACCTAACTCAAAAAGAAACTCATAGACTGAAAGTAAAAGGTTGGAAAACAGTTCTCCACACCACAGGAACCTAGAAGAAAGCAGGGCTAGCAATCTTATTTGCAGACAAGGTAGATTTCAAACCAAAACTAATTAAGAGAGACAAAGATGGTCACTACATCCTTGTGAAGGGAACAATCCAAGAGGAAGAGATGACAATCCTAAATATATATGCACCAAATACAAATGCCCCCAACTGTACAAAACAAATATTAGTAGACATGAAAAACCAAATAAACACTAACACAATTGTAGTGGGGGAGCTCAATACCCCACTATCACAAATAGACAGATCATGTAGACAAAAAGTTAACAAAGAAATTCTAGAACTGAACCAAACTATTGAACAAATGGACTTAATAGATGTTTACAGAGTGTTCCACCCCACAAAATCGGAATACACATTGTTTTCGGCTGCACACGGGTCATTCTCCAGAATAGACCACATGCTAGCTCATAGGACATATCTAAGTAAATGTAAAAGAATTGAAGTTACCCCCTGTATATTATCAGACCATAGTGCAATAAAATTGGAGATCAATAACATAAGAAACTGCAAAACCCCAACAAACACATGGAAACTGAATAACACCCTCTTGAACAACCAATGGGTCACAGAGGTAATTAAAGAAGAAATTAAACAGTTTGTACAAGTAAATGAAAATGCCAGTACAACATACAGGAATCTATGGGACACAATGAAAGCAGTTCTACGCGGAAAACTCATACCAGTGAATGCCCATATTAGGAAAACAGAGAAAACTCAGATAAATAACCTAATGCAGAACCTCAAGCTCCTCGAAAAAGAAGAGCATAATGAATCCAAAGCTTGTACAAGAGAGGAAATTATAAAGATTAGGACAGAAATCAATGCAATGGAGACTAAGAGAACAATACAAAAAATCAATGAATCAGAGTTGGTTTTTTGAAAGAATAAATAAAATCAATAAACCTTTAGCCAACCTTATCAAAACAAGGAAAGAAAAGGCACAAATCCATGCAATTAAGAATGAAAAAGGTGAAGTCACAACACATCCAACAGAAATCCGGAGGATCATCAATACCTTCTTCAAGAACCTCTACTCCAATAAAATGGAAAACACAGAAGAAATGGGCAGATTCCTGGATACATACGAATTGCCAAAGTTAAATGAAGAAGATATAGAAATTCTAAACACCTCAATTACAATGAGTGAAATTGAAAATGTAATAAAATATTTACCAACAAAGAAAAGCCCAGGTCTGTATGGCTTCACTGCTGAATTTTACAAGACATTTAAAGAAGAACTAACACCATTACTCTTTAAACTCATCAAGGAAATTGAAAGGGAAGCAATACTTCCAAATTCATTCCTGGAAGCAAGTGTTACTTTGATTCCAAAACCAGGGGAAGACCCAACCCAAAAAGAGAACTACAGGCCAATCTCCCTAATAGATGCAAAAATCCTCAACAAGATACTGGCAAACAGAATACAGAGGGTCATCAAGAAGATCATACACCCTGACCAAGTCGGATTTATCCCAGGGATGCAAGGTTGGTTCAACATTCGTAAATCAATAAATGTAATACACCATATTAACAGAGTCAGGGACAAAAACTGTATGATCATCTCAATAGATGCAGAAAAAACATTCAACAAAATCCAGCACCCATTCATGATAAAAACCCTACAGAAAATTGGAATAGAAGGTCTTTATCTCAACCTGATTAAGGCTATCTATGAAAAACCAACAGCCAACATCATACTAAATGGTCAAAAACTGAAAACTTTCACGCTAAAATCAGGAAGAAGACAAGGATGCCCACTATCACCACTCCTGTTCAATATAGTTCTGGAAACATGAGCCACAGCAATTAGAAAAGAGAAAGAAATAAAAGGAATAAATATAGGAAAAGAAGAAGTTAAACTGTCATTATTTGCTGATGATATGATACTTTACACAGAAGACCCAAAAGACTTCAGACTTGACAGATTCAGTAGAGTAGCTGTATACAAGGTCAACACTCAAAAAACAATAGCCTTCTTGTACACAAATAACAGACTCACTGAGAGAGAAATTAGGGAAACAATTCCTTTTACAATAGCATCCAAAAAAATGAAATATCTAGGAATCAATTTAACAAAGGAAGCAAAAGACCTCTACACTGAAAACTACAGCACTCTGAAAAAAGAGATCGAAGAGGATACAAGAAAATGGAAAGACATCCCTTGCTCCTGGGTAGGAAGAACCAATATAGTGAAAATGGCCATACTTTCAAAACTACTATATAGATTCAATGCAATGCCAATTGAAATTCCAACAATATACTTCACAGAACTAGAGAAAACAATCCAAAAATTCATTTGGAACCATAAGAGACCTAGAATAGCTAAAGCAATTCTAAGCAACAGAGACATAGCTGGGGGTATCACAATCCCCAACTTGAAACTATACTACAAAGCTACTGTGATAAAATCAGCGTGGTACTGGCAAAGGAACAGACCTGAGGATCAGTGGAATAGATTAGAAGATGGAGAAACAACTCCAGACATGCTCAGGCACCTCATCTTTGACAAAGGATCCAACCACCATCATTGGAGGAAAGATAGCATTTAATAAATGGTGTTGGAAAAACTGGACTTCAACGTGCCAAAGATTGAAACTAGACCCATACCTATCACCATGCACTAAACTAAGATTGAAGTGGATTAAAGATCTAAATATTAAGACAGAAACACTAAACTTGCTGGAAGATAAGTTAGGGAGAACTCTTGAAGACATTGGCATAGGAAAAGACTTCATGAACAAAACCTCAGCAGCACGGGAACTAGCAGAAAGAATCAAAGTGGAGTCCCCCGAGGCTCAAAGAGTTTTTATTTCTATGCGGTAATCTTCACAACAAAGACAAAAGACCAAATGTAGTACAAGATGTGAGAATCCAGCTGGTTTCTATGGAGCCAGAATTTATTAAAGAGATTCACACTAATTTAAAGGGGTTTTTTTCTCAATAATATCATATTGTTTTTGAAAATAGTTTTTTTCATAAAAACTGTGATTTATGTTAGTCCATAGTGGTTTCTTGTGCTCTTTTTCAGTGAGTTAATAAATCAAATGTTAACTTATTTAGTTTTATTTATTTATTGGTGGTACTGGGAGTCGAACACAGGGTGCTCTTACACTGAGCTACATCCTAGACCTTTACATTCTTTATTTTGAGACAGGGTCTCACTAAGTTCCCCAGGCTTGTGATCTTCCTGCCTCAGCCTCCTGAGTAGCTGAAGAATCTGGACCTGGATTCCAGATTCTTCTCTCCTTGGACAAAGAGTTGAATGAAATGAGCAAAATGCAGTGGCAAAATTTATTCAAGAAAGCAAAAATGAAGAGTAAGAGACAACGTGGCTCTACAGAGCAAGCTTGGGCTGAATAAATAGAAAAAGAGAGAACAAAGATAAACTTACTGTGGGGAGCACAGAGTGGGCTGTAATAGAAAGTTACGATAGCACCGGCTCCTCATGGCTATCTTTCTTTTATGCTGTCCAAATCTTGAAGAAACCCACGAAAACTTCTACATCCGGGTCCTGAGAGGCGGCACTGAGATCCCGCATCTCAGGTTGAGGTCAGGTCCATGGCATCCTATTGCAAACCTGCTTGAGTTCTCACCAGAAGTCCACGTGCAGGGCTTTGGGAACCGTTCTGCACATGTGTCCTGGATCTTGTAGTTCACAGGTCACGCCTACTTCTCCAGCCAGCTTTGCCATGCCCTAATCTCCTATCTCAGAGGGAGGCTGGAATTCCTGTTCCTTGGCTGCTTGAGGGTCTGCTCTGTCCCCCCACCTGTTGGGCCTCAGCCCCATCAGAGAGCTGCAGGTCCCCAACCTAATCTGTTGCCAAAAAGTTGGAAAGGATTAAGAATGAAGCCCCAATTTAACACAAGTCTTTTATTGCATAATTGAAATATCACAAATTGGTCTTGTAATCCAGAATCTTGTTTCTGTAGCTGGATAACTCTTGTATCTTATTCATCAGGCTGCTGAACTGTCCCCTTTTCAGAGCACAGATTCCATCCAATAACTTTCTGATATCCTTGTTCGTTTGTTTTTTGTGTGTTTTGTTTTGTTTTTTTGAGTCAGGGTCTCACTATGTAGCCCAGGGTGTCCTGAAACTCGGAGTGATCCTCCTGCCTCAGCCTCCCAAATGCTGGGATCATGCCTAGCTCTGATACCCATGTTTTTAACTGTTATAGTCAAATCAAGCAGCTGAATTTGAAACAAATTCAGTATCATTTCCCGCCCTCATCCGAACCCTATGGTATACTTCTCACCCAGGGAATTCTGGATTTTGACAAGAGACCCATTGTCCTTAACAGTGATGCTGAGGAAGGGAGCACATGCGACCTCATCATGTACCAGAAGCCTGGATTCAATCCAGGCACCCTTGACCTTGTTCTGTGGGTGACTACAGATCATGCGTACAGGAGCCAGTTCCTTCCCTTTTCCCCACCATTTGTTGATCTGGAGCTGCTTCTTTCTCTTTCCATGGAGACTGAACTCTGCATGGCTGTGGTTGAAGTCCCTCCATAGGGTTCCTCTGGGGCCCTCGGCAATATCTGCATCCCTTTAGAGCAACACTGGCATTTGCTGGACAGTCTGATTGCTGAGAACGGTCCTCATTCTTATAGGACGAGCAGCACAGAGTCACTGCGATCCACTCTGAACCCTCTACTGAGCCCGGATCCCTGCTTCTCCTCCCCCTTCTTCAGACTCCAGCAGCGGCAGAGCCAGACTTCCGGAGCATCAGTGCATCAGCGCAATCCCATCCTAATCACAAGCCAGGGAGCATCAGCTGTTTGCAGGCCTGGCTGTAATTTCTCTAATTATAGCCGAGGTCCCCAAGCAGTGCTTTCCCTATAATCTGCTTAATGCAGACTCCTTCCCCCACCCACCCCACCCCATCCCAGGCTCTGCTTTCACCCTTTGCCTGCTGGGAAGGCAACTTTCAGAGTGGGCACTTGTTATGGCCTGAATTTTTTTTTTGTACCGGGGATCGAACTCGGGTCCTTGCGCTTGTGCAGCAGGCGGTGAAACCACTGAGCTAAATCCCCGGACCCTAGGGCCTGAATTTTGTTCCCCTTCAATTCCTGTGTTGAAGCTCTAACCCCTAGTACCTCGGAATGTGACTATGTTCGGAGACAGGTTTTAAACAGGTGATGAAGTTTGCAGGGGGCTCGTAGAGTGGCCCTGATCCAGTGCGACCGGCATCTTCATGAGAGGCAACGGGGACAAAGATACCAGGAAAAGACTTTGTGAAGCCCCCACCGGCCAATGTGGAGGCCTTAGAAAGACCACCCCTGCCAACATCCAGATCTTGGACTTCCAGCTGTCAGAATTGTACAAAGATTAATTCCTGTCATCTAGGCACCTGGTTGGCTTTGCTATGTCAGCCCCAGCAAACTTAGCACATTGGTGTGCAGAGGGAGAGCCCTTGGCTCCCTCTGTGGGAGCACCCAGAAGCCAGGCTCCAGGGCCGCTGGTGGGGTCTGTCACGTGGAGCTGGGTCTCTGCTGGTCTGGCCCTGGAGTCCAGCACCTCTGGTGGCATCCCGGGCTGGATGCAGGCCGGGCCTTGGCTGCCCCATACCTGTGTCTGTGTTCAGGCAGGAGAGGCCAAGGAGGCTTTTAACAGTCAGGCTCAACAAGCCATTGCAGTGCACAGTGGGCCACTTCTGCAAGGATGTCACAGTCAACTCGTGTCACTCAGGGCAGGAGCAGCCAGTTGAGTTTGGCTTGTGTTTCCCTGAGTGTGACATCCCAGACAGTCCCTTATTCTTATTTTTTTGTGATCCTGGGGATTGAATCCAGGGCTTTTGCACTTAACTACACCCTGACCCTTTTTTGTTTTGAGACAGGGTCTTGCTAAGTCGTTCAGTTACAACTTGTTCTTGGTGGGTAAATAGGAGCAGAGCTGATAGGTGACTCCCACGCTCCAGGAGGCCAGGTATCCCCTGGGACTGAGTCACACCATTGCCACCACCACAGGTCACCACTGTGCTTGTGGCACTCTCCTTGTGGGAGAACTTTGAAGGTCACTGTCAAAGCACAGTATCCTAAATGCTCATGGCTCAGGACAAGAGGCGGGGGTCCCTACTGGCAGTGTAGGTAGGGAGGGGATGGGGGGGAGCTGGGTGTGGAGACAAGGCCAGGAAGCCTCTGAAGGGCACTTGGAATCCATGGCCCTGGAAACAGACTGGGGCTGGAGCAGGGGAGGCCAGGGAGGGTGGGAGTGGCCAGGCCTTCAGGTTGGGGTGAGGCCTGCCCTGGGCTGTCTGTGCTATAATCCCTACACCCTAGGAGGCGGAGGCAAGAGGACTGAAAATTAGACAATAGCCTGGGAAATTTAGTGTCTTAGCAAGACCTGTCCCAAAATAAGACATTTAGAAAGGGCCGGTGGTGTAGGTCAGTGTGAGGGCCCTGCGTTCAGTCCCCAGTACTGGGAAACTACAAGCCTCCCGGAACAGAAGCAGGTGTCTGTCATGAATTGTGCCGTGAGCAGTGTAGTGAAGGTAGGGATGGAGGGCGGGAGCAGTGCCCAGGTCCTGGAAGCCCCCTCAGAGCCGGCCCCACGGGCTGACTGTTGTAGAGATAGCAGGGCTGGGCCTCAAGTTCCACTAGGTCTTTGTTCAGCCCTGCACCTAGCCAAGTCCCCCCAGACAGTGACCTCTCCTGTCCTAACCTCCTTTCTCTACAGACAAGGAATCAAAGCATAGCACTGTTTCTCCTCAATAATTTTCCTTTTTTTTTTTTTTTTTAGGTGGTAGTGGGGTCTTGAAGTTTGAACCCAGGGCCTTCACACTGAGCTGTATCCCTAGTCCTTTTTTATTTTTTATTTTAAGACAAAGTCTCACTAAATCATTAAGTTGCCCAGGCTGGGTATGAATTTTCAATCCTCCTGCCTCAGCCTCCCAGAGTACTGGGATTATAGGCATGTACCACCATGCCTGGTTTGCACTGCAGTTTCTTAACTCACAGCTGTGTTCCTATACTTGCTACCACACCTCATGCCATTTCTTCACACCTGCGAAGAGGGGTCCTAACGTTGGAGGTTCCTAGTCTTTCCCTAGGGCAGATCTGGCCTGGGAGGGTCTGACCTCCCAATTGCATTCCTCCCAGATGCTTCTTACCAAGAGGTAGACAAAAAAGATTCTTACAAAGAAGAAAATGTCATAGCCCAAAACTTTCTTTTCAGTGAACTAAGAGAAACTGGTAGCACAAATTAAATAAATTAGCATATATATTAAATATTTTTGAAACACTGAAATTGTTATTTTGGGGAATTAGTTGAATTAAAGCACTATTACTTTCCAAACAAAAATTTTTTAACTAAAATAAGGATGAAGAAGAGGAAAAGAAGAAGAAAGAGGAGGAGGAGAAGAAAGAGGAGGAGGACATTCACAACAACAAAAAAGTAGAAACAACTAATTTTGATCTCCTGTTGAATGGATAAAACAAAAGTGTATATCCATACAGTGGAGTATTATTCAGCCATAAAAAAGGAGTTAAGTAGTAGGCTGGGCACGTAGTTCAGTAGTAGAGCACTTGCTTAACATGCACAAGGTCCTGGGTTCAATCCTCAGCACTATCAAAAGAGCAGAAAAAAGAATGAAGAACTCACACATATTACAGTGTGAATGGGCCTTGAGAACATGCTACCAAGTGAAAGAAGGCTGATGCAGAAGGTCACATACTGTATGATTCCACCACTTATATGAAATATCCATAAATCCACAGAGAGCACAGGTTAGTGGTTCCTGAGGGTAAGAGGGATGGAAATGACTGCTCATAGGTATGGGGTTTTCTTCTGGAAAGATGAAAATGTTTTGAAAATAAAGGTGATAATTGCATAACAAAGTGAATGCACTAAATCCCACTGTCTTACTTTTCCCATTGCTGAGACAAAATACCCAACACTCAAAGTTAAGAGGGGTGTAAAGTAACTTTTGTCATAAAGGAGCAAAAATTTGGGTGTAATACCCACATTTATTATTTAGAATATTTCTATTTCTTTAGAATATTTCTATTGATAAACTATTATTTTTTGTTTGTTTATTTGTTTTTTTGGTACCGGGGATTGATCTCAGGAACCTGCGCTTGTGAGGCAGGTGCTGGAACCACTGAGCTAAAACCCTGGCTCGATAAAGTATTATTTTTAATTTTATGAGTTTTATTATATTAAACAACAGGTAGTTAACAGGAAAAAATATCCAAAAAATAAAGTATTGAACTTTTAATATTTATTGAGTGTCATAAAGAAGGATCAAAATTTTCAAAATCCACTTTTTTTAGTATACAAAGTCTAAAGAAAACAACAGAAGTAAATTCCTATATGAACTACAATAAAAATACCATAGCACTTTACAAAACAAATAATCTTCATTTCAATTATCACACCTAAGGCAATCTTCACAAATGACAACAGCATGTCCCATACACATGTATCACTTACACTGATAGCACATGTATTTTGCTTTCCTGGCCTTTTTGTAGGACATACTTGACATCTCACTGGTCTTGCTCTTTTGTCAGAAGGTTCTTTATATACTACACAATGTGTAGTTAACAGGAACATAAAATATCAATAAAATAAAGTATTCAATTCGTAATATGTATTAAGAGTTTAGAATAAACATCAACATTTTCACATCAGCTGTGTACTTGCTTACAAAACCTAAAAGAGGGGCCAGGGATTTAGCTCAGTGGTTCCGGCCTCTGCCTTGCAAGCCCAAGGACCTAAGTTTGATCCCCAGTACCAAAAAAAAAAAAAGAAAGAAAAGAAAACCTAAAAGATAATATCACGGGCCAGGGATTTAGCTCAGTGGTTTTGCCACCTGCTGCACAAGAGCAAGGACCCAAGTTCAATCCCTGGTACCAAAAAAAAAAAAAAAAAAAAAGATAATATCAGGATAAATTCATATATGAACTACAATGAAAATACCAATAGACCTTTACAACAACAAAAAAAATCTTTGCTTCAATTATCACATCCAAGGCAGTCTTCACACAAGACAACTGCATGTTCCATGCACACATCTCAGTTACTCTGACAGCACATATGCTTAGCTCTCCTTTCCTATGTGGCAGGCCATTCTTGTCACCTCTCTTCTCTTCCTGTTTCGTCAGGAGCTTCCTACTATATTGTACAATGTGTACTTAGCAGGAAAATAAGATATCAACAGAATAAAATATCAAATATGTAATGAGTGCTTAGAATAGACATTAATATTTTCACATCAGCTGTGTGCTTGTTTACAAACCTAAAAGATAACATCAGAATAAAAACCTATGTGAACTACAATGTAAATACAAACAAAAGTCTACCACAGAAACAACCTTTGCTTCAACTGTCACAACTAAGGGAGTCTTCACATGAAAAGTATATGCTCCTTACACAAGTATAGCTTACACTGATAGCACATATGTTTTATTTTCCTGTCCTTTCTTGTAGGCCACAGTTGACATCTTTTTGGTTTTCCTGTTGTTGTAGTAGGTCTTTGTGGTGCTGGACTTGCCTGTTCATCTTTCAGCTCACCAGTGTGCTCCACAATTTTTTGTGGAGTAGTTCCCTGGGTAGAAGCACTGTTTTTCCTCTGGTATAAATGATCTCTTATGAGTTCCAGTCTCAATCCTCTTAAGAAAATTTCTCTGTGGTATTTTGCACTTGTTATTTTCTTTGTAAACTATCAAACTATTTATGCCACACATGTTTAGGATTGAGTAAAGCACAACCATTGGCCAATGCTTTGTGTTTTGAGTGACATCATAGTTGCTGCATAACTCATCATCAACATCTACTTCCCCTTTGGTTTGTTTTTTGTTTTGTTTTGGTACTGAGGATTGAACTTGGGACCTTGTGCTTGTGAGGCAGGCACCAGAACCACTGAGCCAAATCCCCAGCCCTCCCTTTGGTTTTGTTGTATAAAGTTTCCATCTCAGGCTTCCATTTTGTCAAAGTTTCCCTATTAATATTTCCATCATGATGAAATGTTGACATTAGAAGTACCAGTTTGTTTTTCTTTGCCATATACAAAGCCAATGTAAATCTTTCTGAAACCCAAAAATTGCACTATACAATTCTTTGTTTTGAAATTGCAACACTTCATTTGGAATTTCTTCTTTGTTCCTGTGTACAGCTCATATGCTTGTCAATTTGTGCTTTGGTAGCAAATGTAACATCAGTTGGAAACTGGTAAACCAATTGTCTAATGTCATATTCTGATTAGTTTGGGAGATGAGAAAAACAAGTCTGTCCATGTCATTTGGTTTATTTTTATATGAATAAGGACCAGAAACTGAATTCCAGGATAAATTTCCAAATTGAGAGCATAATAAGTCTTCTCATCTACAAGGGCATAAATTTTTATGTCATATTTTGACTCATTGGTTTTCCATAAGTCTTTTACATTCCTGTGATTACCATGAGAAATCCCTGCTAAGTACAGCAGACCTATGAATTCTTTCAGTTCAGCTAGTGAGGTGTCATAATAAACACATTTTTAAATATGGCTATTGGTGCATATGGAACATTTTACTTGTATTTCAGCCTTTGTGTATTTCACAACATCTTGTAGCATTTCATCTGTTACAATTTCCAATATTGAATGGCAGTGCTGGCATTCTGTCCAATACCTTTCAGTCCTGCCAAGATCCTCACTATATTTTTTGAACCTAGTTCTAATATTGGATTGTTCCATTTGGTTGCATGACCATTTTGCAACATTTTGACTAGTCAAATATGCACTTACATTGCTGTTTTCTTCATCATCTGAATCAAGGAGGTCTGTATTAGTTGATACTTATCCATTTCACTGTCACGGGAACTTTAGCTCACATGGCCAACATCAGTCATTATCATCTTCATCATCCATGCATGAGTAATCTGATGATTCACTTTTGACCTCTAAAACTTGCAAATCTGGTTTTTCATGTGTCATTGTACTGAATTGGGCTACTTCTACCAGAAAAATAAAAAGAAAACTTTAAAAAAAGACAAATCCTAAATGCACAGAAATTTAGCAATGAGAATTTCACAGGTAAAACTCACCTGTTGGGCCGGGGATTTGGCTCAGTGGTTTTGCTGCCTGCTGCACAAGCACAAGGACCCGACTTTGATCCCCGGGACCAAAAAAAGAAAAACTCACCTGTTGCTGCTTTGGAATCCTGTACACACCTTGTTATTCATCTGCCAAGTGAATGAACGCACAGATGAGTTTTTGCAGCTACTGTGAGTCACATGAAAACTACATGTTTTCATAATAGAAGAGTGGTGTAGGTGTGTTTTACCCACTGTGATGCTCAGGTAAACATACACAAAACTTGTTAGATAGAGCATTATGCGGGTTAAAATCCAAGTTTGACACTTTTGCACACATGCACACACCTTTCTGTTCATTGTACCAAGTGGGTAAGCACAAAGATTGCTTCCTGTATTCCCCCAGGCACAGCTGCTGAGACATGCAGCTGGCAACTATAATGCTGAAATACAAATTTTTAGTAGAAAAGTATAGGGTGGGTTGTTGTAGCCCAATGTTATGCCCTTTAAAGGAGGAAAGATTTATGTTAGCTCACAGTTTTATAGAGATTTCAGTCCAAAATTGGCTGGCTCCAAGGCAGGATGGCATGACAGAGGGGCATCACAGAGGAGAAACAGTCTATGGTAGGCAAAAGGCAACAAAAGCAGCAAGCAACAAGTGACAATAGCAACCTCTTTCTATCCAGGCTACACACTCTTAGGGGTAGCACTCACACCCAGGGTGGGCTTCCCCATTATCCACACTCAGAACTTTGCCAAACCAATCAGTAGACTAATTTAGTAACCAGATACCCTTAATCCTAGCATCACACACTTTGATCCAGCCACCTCTGAAAAGCCTCATCTATGACTGCATGAAGCTTTGGGGGGACATCTAGACCCAAGCTATAACACCCATCATATTGTATATTTTAAAACACTTAATTTTATGTAATGTGAATTTTACCTCCATTAAAAAAGGAAATGGAAGACTGGATGAGTTGACACATGCCTGTAATCCTAGCTACTTTGGGAGGCTGGCAGGAGGATCGCTTCAAGTTCAAGGCCAGCCTGAACTACACAGTGAAGTCCTATCTCAAAAACAAAAAACAAACAAAAAGAGCTGGAGATGTAGCTCAGTGGTAGAGTGGTAGAGTGCTTGTCTAGCCTTTGTGAGCCCCTAGGTTCAATCACCAGTACTGCAAAGAAAGAAAAAGAGAAAGAGAAAGATGAAAACAGTACAGGCCAGGAAGAGCCAGCACATTGAGAAGGGTTCTGTTCATAGTACCAGGGGCAAAAGGGCTTGAAGCCCTGGGTGCTCCAGCCAAGTGTACACTGGTCTCTGCCCCTTGGATACTTGGCTTTCTCAGAGCCCAGTGACCATGGGGACCCATCAGCAGCACGTGCTGCCACGGAAATGAAATGAAATGAAATGATGTGCCGCGTGCACACTTAACCAGCAGTCAACAAAATAACACTTAGGGGCAGACTTGGAGCAAAGCCTGACAAATAACTGCATTTGCAGACACAGGAGGAAGCACAAAGTCTGCTATTAACCTGTGGCCTGCAACATCTCCAGGCTGCATGGCTTGCACCTGTGTCTTACTGGGAAAGGTCAGTGTCACCCGGGGGCCGACTGTGAGCCTTCTACTTCAGGTCCCTGAATCCCACAGCTACTTCCTCTAAGAGGCAGGGAGAAAGAATGTTTTCATCTCCATCCTGTAGGCCTGAAGACCACCCTGGACTGGGGTGATAAAGCAGGCAAGTTAGAAGGAGAAGGGGGAAGACAGGTCTCACTGGCTGGGAGAAGGCTTCCAGTGCTTCTAGAGTTCAGCTGCTGAAACCTAGGGGGTATGTACTATGACTTTGGGGTCCGCTGGGAGAGAGTGCTTACCCCAAACAGGACATCTGCAGGCCATGGGCTGAGCACCCCACTCGCAATCCTACTGACTGCTCCTCTGGCTGAAGGGAGGTGCTCCTGATACCATAATCTCGGCTGAGGACACAGGGCAGGAGATTCATGGTGGGCCAGGTCACCAGGATGTGGCAGTGCTGTGACTTGAACCCAGGACCCAAAGTCTGTGCTTTCACCCTAGGTTCTATGCTAGGGAGTTTTAGGTTAGGTCACTGATATGGACTGAATATTTGTGTCCCTCTCCCTCAGTTTATATATGGAAATCCCAGTTCCCCATGTGATCTTGGACTTGAGCTTCCAGACCTGTGAAAAATAAATGGCTGCTCTTGGAGTCACCTGGGATCTGTCGTTGTGGCCCAAGCTGACCTTACACTCAGGGTCAGGACTTGACCCCCTCTCAGCTGTGTGCAAATGGAATTTCTGTGTATTTCAAACAGAAGCAAGGTTGTCAAGAAGCCTGGGAAGGCTGGATGTGCTGGTGCACACTTGTAATCCCAGCACTTTAGGATACTGAGGCAGGAGGATCACAAGGATCACAAGTTCGAGTCCAGAATGGGCAACTTAGCAACTTGGGGAGATCCTATCTCAAAATGAAAAATAAAAAAGCCAGGGGGATGTAGCTCAGTTTGAAGGCCCTGCATTCGGTCCTCATTACTGGGGAAAAACAAAAAATAGAACCCTGGGAAAGGTGTTTTGGAAGAGAGTGAATCTGACCCATTAGGGACCTGGACAGCAGCAGCCCTGAAGTGGACAGAAGTCTGGACAACGAAGGATGGAGCTCTGAGTCTGTGCCTCCCCTGCCCATGCCAATGCAGCTCTGTCAGGCTGAGAGCCACTAAGGACAAAGTGAGGAAATTCTGCATTGAAGGCCAGTGAGTTCCACCCAGGCAGGGCTAAGGCTGGACCAGGCAGCCCTGTGGGTCAGAGGCTGCTGGTGATGCTGGGCACAGATTTGCGATTTCCTGAGACTTCTTTTTTTTGTTTGCATGTGTTATTGAGGATTGAACCCAGGGCCTCATGCTAGGCAACTGCTCTGCCACTGAACTCCACCATTAGCCCTTTTTAAATTGTATTTTTATTTTTTATTTATTTATTTTTTGTTTGTTTATTTTTTTGGTACCGGGGATCGAACTTGGGACCTTGTGCTTTCAAGGCAGGCACCGGAACCACTGAGCTAAATCCCTGGCCCTTTAAATTGTATTTTTAAACAGGGTCTTGCTAAGTTGCCCAGGCTGGCCTCAAATTTATGATCCTCGTGCCTCAGCCTGCCAAGTGCTGGGATTATAGGCCTGCAGCACCACGTCTGGCCTTCCTATATCTCCTACTCTGTGCTGGGCAAATGCGATGAGAGGGTGCAGTTTCAGGGGCTGGTGAAGAGGTGGGGGCGGGTCCACGGGCAGGAGAGGGGCGTGTGGGACAGGGCAGCTTAGGGTGGCACTCTGGGTTCCTGTAAGAGTTTGGGGTGACAAGCCCCTGGGTGGTGTCCCTTCTCTCTGAGTCTCCACCAGCTCCCCAACCCAGTGTCCTCTCCCAGAGCTGCCACTTTCTCTGATATTCCTGAGGAAGGCCCAATTCATTATCATCCTAAACACTGACTCGGGGGAGAAAAGAAAAAAAGAAACTTTAGCTCCAAGAACTCCTTCGATATGGGATGATGGATGGCTTTATTAGCATGCTTCAATTTTGTATGTATCAAATTAAACCAGCAGCGGAGGGACACTTAATTAAGATTCTTCTCCACCAGCCTGAGAGGACAGGATGGGGAGAGAAAGGGCTTGGATCCATCTTACAGGAGGAAAGTTGCCCGTGCCCAGAACCCATGCCACAGGACCCCAGGGGAGGGACTGGCGGTCACCACAGGACAAGGGCTCTCTTCACACCGGAGCCCGGGGCTCTCCTATAAGTGCCTCAGTCAGAGAAGCAGCATTTCTTTGGCCCTGGTCTTCAGAGATCTCTCTGCACTCTGTCTGCAAGTACATAAGAGCCAGAAACTGGACGTGCTGCTGGACGCCTACAGTCCGAGCACCCTGGGAGGCTGGGGCAGGAGCTTCCTGATTTAGTGAGGCCTTGTCTCAAAATAAAAAATAAAAAAATTAAAAGGACAGGGGATATAGCTCAGTGCAAAGGCCCTGGGTTCAATCCCCACTACCAAAAGTAAAAATAAAAAAGGAGAGAGGAAATTTGGTTTCCAATCATAGCTCTCTTACTCATTGGAGGATCACTACCGAGTTACTTCATATTTTAAAAAATGAGCTATATGGTGCCTGCCTCGCAAGCGCAGGGTCCTAAGTTCGATCCCCGGTACCAAAAAAATAAAATAAAAATTTAAAAAATGAGATATAGTTCACAGAAAGTTCACCTCTATAAAAATGTACCACCCAGTGGTTTTAGTACATTCGTAAGTTCTTAGCATATTTATGATTGTGCACATATCACATCACTATCTGTTTTTATTTGTTTGTTTTTGTTTTTGGGACAGGGTCTCGCTATGTAGTTCAGGCTGGACTTGAACTCACTGTGTAGGCCAGGCGGCCTCAAACTCATGGCGATCCTCCTGCTTCAGACTTCTGAGTGCTGGGACTATCGGTGTGCACCACCACACCCAGAACTATCTGGTTTTAGAACATTTCCATCATCCTGTTATGGCTTGTATCTAGATATACCCCCCAAAGCCTCATGAGCTCATAGGTGGGGATTTTGAGAGTGACTGGATCATGGGTGTGTGATACTAGATTAGACCACTGACTGGTTTAGCATCTTCTGGGTCTGGATGACGATTTACTAAAGAGGGAAGACCCACCCTTCCCTCTTGGGTGGCACCAACCAATAGGCTTGTAGCCTGGGTGAAATAATAAGGGAAGGAAGGAGGGCTGCTGCCTCCTGGCTACCCTGCCATGGACTGTTTCTCCTCTCTGCTGGCCCTCTGCCATGCCACCCTACCTTGGAGTCAGCCAACTATGGACTGAAACCTTTACAAACTGAGCTAAAGGAAACCTTTTCTCCTTTAACATACATGTTGGCTACCTTGTCCCAGCAAGAAACCTTATATCCATTAGCATTCCCTTGCCCCCAAACCCTGGCAGTGAGCACCAGTCTACTTTCTGGCTCTATGGATTTGCCTAGTCTGGACATTTCCCAGGAATGAAATCATACAGTATTTTGTCTTTTGGTGTCCTGCTTTTTTGCTCAGCGTGATGTTTTCAAGGTTTATTTATGGTACAGCATATAACAGAATTTCCTTCCTTTTTAAAGCTGACTAATTTTCTATTGTATGTGCACACCATATTTGGGGTATTTATTCATTAATTGATGGACACTTAGATTGTTTCCACTTTTTGGCTTTTCTGAAAAATCCTACCATGAACATGGGTAAAAAAATATCTCTTTGGTATTCTACTTTCAATGCTTTCGGGTCTATACCCAGGAGTAGAATTGCTGGATCAGGTAATACTTCTATTTTTAGTTTAGTTTTGTTTTTTTGAGCAGTCCTTTCTAAGGCAGAGTACCACTCCCTTCTAGGGACACACATTTTTGTCCCTCCGTTCACTACTGTCTCTGGTGTGATGGCCTGCCATGTCAATTCCACCAGCAGCTCTCAGAGGGAAGGACCTCTTTTACCTGGGGGCTCAGCTCCTTGGAAAAGGCCTACCCATGGCTGCCTCTTGGACTCTTGGATGAGGAATTTGAGCCCAACCAGTGACAGAGGCTAAAGCAAGTAGATTCTGAGGTTTCCCAGTCATAATACTTCTGCCTCTCTGAACCTCAGTTTCCTCATCTGTAAAGTGGGGATATGAGCCCCTACATGGGCAGCGCAGAACCTGGGATTGGGCCGGGGATTTAGCTCAGTGGTTTCTCTGCCTGCTGCGCAAGCGCAAGGACCCGAGTTCAATCCCCGGTACCAAAAAAAAAAAAGAACCTGGGATCGATAGCTCTAAAAAGATAGAGCTCTAAAAAGATAGCTCTAAAAAGATAGTGTATGAATTTCCTGTGCAACAAAGAACTACACACTTAGTAGCTTAAAGAAACATGATGTATTACCCTACAGTTCTGCAGGTCAGAAGTCCAAAATGGTTCTTATGGGCCTCAAATCCAGGTGCCTGCAGGGCTGGTCCCTTCTGGAGGCAGGGTACAGTTTGTTTCCTGGCTTTTTCAGATTCTGGAGGCTGCCTGCATTCCTAGGCTTGTGGCCCCTTCCAAGGCAGCAATGGTGGTAGTCTTTATCCCACCCATGTGACACACACCCTCTCCTGTCTCCTCCTTCAGTGTTTAAGGACCTGCCAAAGTAATCCAAGAGAGTCTTGGTACTGTAATGCAGTTGGTCAGCTACTGAAATTCCACCTGCAATTCTAATCTGCTCTTGTCACGTCAAGAACCCATGTTCACAGGTTCTAGGGGTTGGGACCATGATTCTGTGACCATAGATGGCAGCCCCCCCATTCCAGCCCTGACCTGTGATGTCTCTGGGGAAACAATCCAGAAAGAAAAGCGGCCTTTTTTTTTCTTTTAAAGCTACTGGCTAAAACAAATTTAACTAAAAAAGCAGCATAAAGAAAGTAACACATTTGGAGTCTCTGGTCATTTGCTGGCATGTAGTATGTGCTTAATAAATAGAATCTCATGGTCGTGACAAATTCGGCATTCACCTGCTTCTGCTGCTGGGGTGGGGTCACCTGGGAGTGCTGCTTGTCTGGCTGGTCACCTGTTTTTTCTCCATCTCCCCCTCAGCAGCTACCTTCCCTGCAGCACAGCCAGAGCGCAATAGCTCTGCTTGAAGCTCTCACAAGCTGTGCAGCAGAATGGCCTTCTGACATACATAAAAATAAACCCCAGACGCTGCTTTTCAATCGGTGGATTAGCCTAAATGTTGGGAAACAGAAAGCATGAAATATGCATGGGGGAAACGGCCCCTCCCTGCTTGGCAGCACCCCCTCGAGTGGCCCGGAGGCGTCTGTGTGCAGCTCTTGCTCCCTCCCCTTGCGGCTGCTGATGATTTGTGCCCAGTGTCGGCAAATGTTGTTATGACATTATTAATGCTCCGCACTCCAACAAAGGACAATGGCCCATCGCCTCGTAATGTGCTGCCTGACACCATAGCTGCAGCTCATGAAATGGGGATTTGGAACACAGCAACAGTGTGTTTCCTCTTCCCTGCCCTTGGGCTGGTCTGGGGGCTCCATGAGCCACCCGAAACCCTGAGAAGTTGGGCGCAGAGCGGGGCTCTGATGCCCAGAGATGGCCCGGGAACCCTCAGGGGCCAGGGAGTCCCCAGGATGCAGCCACCTCCCTGTCCCCAGCAAGCACAGCTTCCTCCCAGGCAGGCAGGCGGCTGTGCAGCTGGGCTTCCTTGAGGGCTGCGAGGGAGGAGGGCATGGCCGCAGGGGCCCCGACGGCAGGCCACCAGGTGGGGCTCATTGCTCTTGCACAGTGCTCTAAAAATACTGAACCCACATTTACAAATGACGAAACTTCACACAGCAGCCCGGATTTCTGGCTCCTCTTAAAGTAATGGGGCCGGCAGTCACACAAAGGGAGGAGGCCTTGGGGGCTCCTGGTCCTCAGCTGTCTTTTAACCACTTCAGCCCCTCCCAAGAGGTCCCTGGGCTGGGTTCAGCAGCATCCCCTTGAGTGCCATGTTCTCCCGGAAGTTCAAAACGCAACCTTACTTGATCTTTTTTTTTTTTTGGTACTGGGGATCGAACTTGGGTCCCTGCACTTGTGTAGCAGGTGGCGAAACCACTGAGTTAAATCCCTGGCCTGACCTTACTTGAAAGTGGGTCCATGCTGGTGGAACGGGCTGAGCTGAGGTCATGGTGGGTTAGAGTGGCCATCCGTCTGTGGCTTACGAAGAGGGAGATATGGACACAGAGAAACACAAGGGAAGATGGCCATGGAAGACAGAGCAGAGGGTGGACTGAGGCAGCCTCAAGCCAGGGAGCAAGAGGAATCCCTGGCTCCCACCAGAAGGGGAGGGTGCCCGGGACAGGGTCTGCCTGGAACCTTGGAGGGAGCCAAGCTCGCCAACATCCGGATTGCAGCTCTGTCCTCCAGAGCAGCTAGAAGATGCATTACTGTTGCTTTTTGCCACTCTCTTTGTACTCTTCCATCCTCTCTCTTCCTTTTTCCTTCCTTTCCTCTTTCTTTCTTTCATTCATTCTTTTTCTCTACTGTACTGGGGATTGAACCCAGGGCCTTCACACTGCACTACATCCAAAATCAATTTTTTTCTTTCTTTCTTTTTTTGCTTTTCCGTTATTGGGGATCAAACTCAGGACCTTGTGCTTGCCAGGCAGGCGGGGCACCACTGAGCTACATCCCTGACCCCTAAAATACATTTTAAAATTTTGAGACCTAATCTCACTAAATTGCTAAATTGTCCAGGCTAGGATTGATCTCATGATCCTCCTGCATCAGCCTCCCGAGTGCTGGGATTACAGGGGTGTGCACCACACCAGGCTCTTTGTTGTCTTTCGTTTTGTTTTGTTTGAGACAGGGCTTCTCTTTCTGCAGGCTGGCCTTAAACTCACTCTGTAGCCCAGGTTGGCCTCAAACTCGTGTGATCCTCCTGCGTCAGCCTCCCGAGTGCTAGGATTACAGGTGTGCACCCATAGCCAGCTGTCATTTCTTATGACAGCCTCAGAAAGGACCCCACTCAGTTTCCCAAGTTTGCCCCACTCAGCCTGTAGGTATTGTGAGTCTGACACACCCAAACAGTGGCTCCTCCCCTCTTCCCAAGTCCTTTCCAGGAATCTTCCACTTTCTTGGACAGAGGCCCCCCCTGCCTGCCAGGCCTCCTGTTGCCTTTGGGCTTCTCCTGGCCTCTCCAGCCAGGCCAGCAGAACCTGAGGGCAGTGGAAGGGGCCTGGAAGGGCTGTACAGTGGACCCTTGAGTTGTGACCGGCTTGACATATGAACAACTTGGGTTACGACTGGAATTTTAGTTTTAACTTAGGAACAAAGTCTTGAGTTATGATCCAAATGATGGCCGCTTGTGCTTCCAGATGGTTTCAGATAGAGATTTAACCCTTAAAGCATTCTGCAAGGAGCATTACACCATCCTTTCCTGTGTGGGGTTGACTGAGAAATCCTGGGCCAGTGTCTCTCTAAGGACACTGAGATCTGCCTGGATACAAGAGAGAGACTTTGAAGGCTGTGTAGAGGAGCTTGAGCTTTCAGTTGATCAACTTGAGTTACAACCAGCCCTTGGGAACGAATTGAGTTTGTAAGTCAGGGGTCCACTGTATTTAGAGTATGGGGCAGATGCTGAGTCTGTACCCCCCTCAGGGTGGGGCCAGTTCAGTTTACAGTGGGGAGAGGCCGGGGTGTGGCCCACCCTGCCACTCCTCCTGTTCCTGCTCCCAAGTCTCCTCGAGGGAATTCCCTTGCCTAGGAACCCTCCTGCCTCATCATAAGACATTGAGTCTTATTTTTTGGTACTGAGGATCGAACTCAGGGCCTTGAGCTTGCAAAGTAGGCAACGGAACCACTGAGCTAAATCCCCGGCCCAATTGGGTCTTTGTCTAGGACAGTGGTTCTCTACCCTCACTGGTTATGTTGGCCGAACTTGAATTAAAGAACCAAATGTACCCAGGCCCCTTCTTAGGGAGAGATCAGAATAAGGCCTCAGTTTCCCTAAGCTCTGCAGGTGTTTGTGCTGGGAGCCAGGACCCCCAGACCACAGGTCAGGGTCTAGGTTTGGGTTCCCCAGAAGCAGATTCTGAGACAAGGATCAAGTACAAGTAGTGGGGTTAGGAGGTGAGCCCAGGAGCACTGACAGGGAGATGGGAGTGAGGCAGGGGACACAGGAGCTGGGAGCTGTGTCCCAGAGCAGGTGACACTGGGCCCCTGGGCCTCTGTTCTGCCTCCGCTGCAGGTGGCTGCTAGCAATGGTAGCAATGGTAGTCACAGCTCTGAAGCTCTGAGGAGGCAGGCGGCAGGCTCTCTGCGTGCATCCCCAGGCTCCGTCCTTCCAACAACCCTAGGAAGCGGGTGTGGTAGGGTCAGGCTTTCAGCTGGGGAAACTGAGACTCAGAGAGCTTGTTTCGAAGGATGAGGACGTGGGGATCTGCCGCACCATGGAGAGCAAGGAGGACTAGTTATACTGAACTTCACTGCAGACCACAAGCTGACAAAAGGGAAATAGAGTCAGAAAGGAGCAGGCAGCTGGACAATCTGGCACACAAAATATAGCTCACCATTCTCCATGTGCCTCCCTGCTGGCCGAGGGCAGAAGGGGCTTGTTCCTCTCACCTCCAAGTCCTGGCCTCTGGCCACCTCCCTGGGTGACCCAGCCCAGATCTGGCCTTGCCTTCGGAAGAGAGCCCATCTCCTACTGCCAGAGGGAGGCCTTCCCTTTGGTTAAAGGCCACCGCCAAGCTCCCATAAGAGGGGTACACCATCAGAAGGGCCATTTCGTTCCCTAGTGAGGCTGTGACTTTGGCCTCGGCAGCCAGGGATTAAATGATTACCGGAGTTTGTGGCAGACAGAGGCACCTGGTGTGATTTAGAGGCCCGGCAGAGGCCCCTGCCCTCCAATATCTCCTTGGCCAGCCTTCCACGATGCCCAGATTTCCTACCACCATTCATCAGTCTTCAGCACCAAGACACGGTCAGCATGTCCTTGTTCAATGCAAATTTGTTACCTAGCCAGAGTAACATATTAATCCGCCAACACCAATTTATCACCCGTTTTCACACTGGCAGGGAGCAAGGCAATGAGATAATGGAACTGGGGGACAGGTGAATTTTGATGAGGGAGCAGGAAAAGTGTGGAGCATGAGTCACTGCTAGTGAGAAATGGCTCAAAGAGGCTGGGAGGAGGTGGGGCAGGCAGCCAAGGGGCCAGGGTCCCCTGCCGGTTGGAAGGGACCTTGAACAGATGGTAAAACAAGGGCTTTTCCCCTCAGTAAACCAGGCTGCAGAGTCACTGCTGGAGGCAGGAGAGACCCCCAGGACCTCCTTGAACTGTGCACCCAGCCCAAGGGACTGGGCCGTCCCCATTGCGGGTGAGAGGTGCCACGCTGCCGATGCCTGGTCTCGGCGGTGCCGTCCCAGCCTGTGAACTTTCCTCAGATGGGCCCAGGCGGCCAGGAGCCTCCGATCCACAACTGCAGACACAACACCAAAGTCAAGTACCGGGTCGGGGCGGAGGACCTGTAGGTGGTGGAGGACTCAGGTCCTCTGTAGTCTTGGAGCTCTGGGTCACTCGTTTTATAGCTGAGATGCCTCTGACTCGCAGGTGACGTTGCACTGAGGCCCGCTAGATCCCGGGCCTCACCCGGCCACCCCTGTCTCCAGGTCTGAGTGCCACAGGCCTAGCGTTTTATACTAGGCCCAAGGAGCAAAGCCAAGCCCAGGGAGTTTCTGACAGGGATGGAAATCAGAGTGGGCGCGAAGCAGCCGGTGCAGGAGCTCCTGGGTGCTGCAGAGACAGGGATCACAGGGAGACCCTGCCATCGGAAGCCCGGGAAGAGGTCTCCCCTCTGCACCCCACTTCCTGGGCGCTTTGCAGGAGCTGAAGGAGCCCTCGGCTCGGCTCTCGGGGTTGCTGGCTCGCTAGGAAGCTGCATGGCCCTGGGCGCAGGGACCGTGCCCACAGGTCTCACGGAACCTGGAGCCCTGGTCCCCCGCCCTGCACCTCCCGGGGAGCGCGCCCGGCTGGGCTGTGGCCGCGAGGTGGCGCCAGCGCGCCGAGGAAGCGCGGAGGCCGCTCCCGGGCCGCCCCAGCCGCCGCTCCGCCGCCTCCTCCGAGGAAACAATGCGGCGCCTCTCCGCGTAGTGCTGCGCGGGCCCGGACGCCCGACACCCGAGCGCTGGCAGCCGAGCGAGCGGGCGGGCGGGCGCTCGAGGGGCGCCCTCTCCGAGAGCCATGAGCGCGGCGCGGCGCGGGGCCGGAGCTCGGCGCGGCCCAGAGGCACGGGGGGCCGGGGCGCGGGCCCTGGGCTGCGTCTAGCCGGCGCCAAGGCGCGGGGCCGGGGATGCGGGCGCCCGCCGCGGGGAGCCCGTCTGCGCGCCGCGGAGCCGTCCCGCCCAGCGAGCGAGCCCGAGCAGGCAGACGCGCGGCCGGCGGTCTGGGGGCGCGCCGCCTCCCGGCCCCCACGATGTGAGCGGGAGGGAGGAGACGCAGAGACGGCCGGGCCGGGCGCCCTCGCCACCCTCCGAGCCGCGCCGCTTCCCTTCCGCGGTGCCGAGGCCGCGACGCCCGCGGCGGCCCGAGCAGCGAGGCCACCGAGCCCCGTGCCCCGCCCCGCTCTGACCCGGCTTCGGCCCGCAGCGGGTTCGCGGCCCCGGACGCGGCGGGAGCCGTGCCCAGGACGGTGCGTCCGGCCTCGCCCGCGGCTTCGCCAGACAAGTTTGAACCATGATCACAGTCAACCCGGATGGGAAGATAATGATCAGAAGATGCCTCGTCACCCTGAGACCCTTTCGGTAAAGTTCTCTCGGGCTTGGCGCCGGTGGAGGTGGGCGCGGGGGCGGGGTCGGTCCCTGCGAGGACGCGAAGGACGTCCCAGTGGCAAAGGGGGCGCGCGCTTCAGCCCTCGGTGGTGCCGGTGGGGCCGAAGGAACGATGGAGTGGGGCTTCGGGTGCGGGCGGGGAGGGAGTGCGATTCTGGACCTGTCCCGAGTTGGTCTGGATTGGAGAGGGCTTGGGCTGCGGAGGTGGGAACGAGTCCGAAAGCCCTCAGGTTGTGGTCTTGGGCCCAGGAAGTCGCCCCAGCCCACGCGCCTCTTTCCCGCCCCTCGGGTCCTCCCTCCCCTCGCGTCGCGGTCGGGCTCATCTGGGCGGCAAAGTTGGTGCACAGCCCCGAGCGGCGCCCCCTCGCTCCGCCTGTCTGGCCCCAGGTCGGCCCCCACCCCTCGGCCTGATCCGTCCTCCCTGCCCCGCCTCGGAGGCACGCCCTTCCTGCCTGCAGGCGGGGGGCCTGTCTACGACCGGAGGACCCCGAGATTGGGGCGAGGACTTCAGAGGGGGACTCATCCCCGACCGCGGGGCTCAGCGGGAACGGGAGGGCGGACCGAGGAGACGACCCCTCACACGCACCGTGGGCGCCCTGGCCTTGCGGGACTCACCGGGCTCTGCTGTCTCACCCCAGGACCCCGCGTGCGGGACAGCTCCTTCTCTCCCAGGCGCCCCAAAGTCCCCGCGCTGGCGTCCCCAGGGCTGGAGTCTCAGCCCGGAGACAGTTGCCGAGCGGGGGTGGAGGGTGCGGGACAGGGCGGGGCGGGACTCGGGACAGGCCACAGGTGGGGACCTGGAGCTGCAGGGGAGGAGGCGCCGGGCTTGGGTTGCCGGGCGGGCAGACTCGAGCCCTCTCCTCCAGGCCTCCAGCTGGAGCCCAGTGTCCTCCCAAGCCCTCCAGGTCCCCTCCAGTCTCCCTGCAAGTCCCCCTGGAGCTGGGGGTGGGGAGACTATGACACCCTGGCCTCCCAGTGTGAGGGCATCCGCTGGGGGCCGAAGCGCTCAGACCGGTCAGGCTGGTCTGGGAGGACGTGGGACAGCAGAGACGGGATCTGGGGGGGGGGGGGGCTTTACGCGGGTTATTGGAGGGCGCCAGGAACCCCTGGCCTGAGGTGCCCACGGGAAGATGGGTGAGAAGTGGGCGTCTCTGGAAAGGGCCTTGCTCCTCCAGGGAAAGCCTCCGATCTTTTCCTGGTCTGCCCGGGACTCCGAGAGGGTCCTCATCCTGTCTCCCACCCCATGTGGGCCCCCACCCTGTAAATCGCCGGAAGCCTCGCTTCTGCCAGACGTTTCCTGGTGCGATTCGAGGCCTCGCTGGCTGCCCCCAGTACCTCGGACAGCGCCCAGCCCAGAGCAGCTTCCCTCTCAGGTCCTGTCCCCATCTCCGAGCTTTGTTTTTCTTTGACAAGATCTTGCTATGTAGCTCCGGCTGGCCTTGAACTCATTAAGCAGCCCGGGCTGGCCTCGAACTCATGATGATCCTCCTGCCCCAGCCTCCTGAGTGCTGGGACTACAGGCCTGTGCCACCAGGCCCACCCAGGCTCCTATCTGACAGCATTGGAGTTGAAGTTGTATGCTCTCCCCTTGGGTGCAACTTAACCTCAGGGTCTCACAGCCACCAGGGGGGTTTTCATTTCCCCTTCAGATCGGGGACAGGCCTCTGATTACATCATCCCAACTTCTTCATCCCCAAGGTGGGCTGGGAATGCTATTCTTTTGGTTTTCTTAGAGCTTCTGGCAGGGCCTTTATTCTATAGATGCTCCTAAATGTTGCTTGAATGGATGTATGGATGTATGGAACCATTTTAACTTGGCTCCTCTGTATATGAGCCCAGCTGCTTTGGGGAACCCTGGACCCCAGGGTTGGTGACTGGCAGAGAGAATCAGATGAAGGGTGCTGGGGCTTCAGGGTCTGGGCTAAGGGTGGGGACACCTTTCCCATGGGAGTCTGGACCCTGGCAGGCAGCCCAGGCCTCCAGCTGTAAATACCCCTCCAGGGCTGGGGAGAGGTGGAAGGCTGAGAACAGCTGGGGGAGTCCTTTGTCCTCAGGCCTGGAGGACAAATAGCTGCCCCCACTGGGGTCTCTCTGGGTGTGCAACAGCCCCTTTGCTGCACTGTTGCTCTGCTGTCACCCAAGACCTGCCTGATTCCCTCTAAGGGAACACAGGTTCTGAGTCCCACCCTAGACTGGGAGGAATCCGGTGTCTCTGGTGCTGTCTTGCCCACTGAATTGCATCCCTGTCCCCCCTGGCAGGGACATGTCTGTAAGTTTTCCCCAGGGATGCTCCTGGGACCCTCTCTCTTAGGGTCCTGCCCTTCTCTGGCTTAATCTCTAACAGCTTCCTTTAAACGTGGGCTGGGGATTTTGTTGTGCTTTTTATTTTCTTCTGCAATTATGTGTTTTCTTTAGTGGACCAAATTTTAATTAAATACTGCTCTGCCAGTTTCAAATAATGAAGATTAAAATGCATAGAGCAAGTCTTGCATAAAGATACAAACAAGCCCTGGGTTTGGGGAGAGGAGGTAGGGCAGCTGGAAGTCCCTGGCATGGCCTGTGGAGCCCTCTCTGGGCAGCCTGGCTCCACACAGGTGAGGCTTCTCACACTGACCCAGAGGAGGGGCCTCCCCTCGGGGCTCTGCTGGTACATCGTGTCCCCTGGTAGAGTCAAGGTCCTGGAACATCTACCACCTCTGACTGCTCCCAAGGCTGCACTCCCAGCCCAGTTCTCCTGTTTGGGGCTCAGGTTGAGCATTAAGGGTCAGGAGCCCGAGCTGGGCTTAGGGATGGGTTTTGTGTCTGGTTCCCTGCTGGCTCCCTGGCTACCTGGTGGATAATCCATAACTATCTGTTGAGGGACTGAGTGAGGTCATGTCTGATCAGCCTCCTCTGGGCGTCAGTGGAGCAGGCTGGCAGGCACTGTGTGTGGGTCTGGTGGGACAACGGGGAGGGGTCTGGGGACAGCAGGGGCCCAGGTGGCCTTGCCTGGGATCTTACCATGTAGCAGCGACAGGGTACACAGCACCCCTGAGAACACAGATACGGAGCTTTTACAGAGTGCCCGTGACTGCTGGCAGCAGGTACACGGGCGGAGGTGATGGATGGGATCCAGGTGGGTCTCAGCTAGACCGATTACCTGCTCCGTGGCCACCTCAGGCCCTGGTGTTCCGTCTATACCAGTGGTTCTCAAACTTCAGCATGTGTCAGGGTCGCTGGGAGAGCTTGTTACAACAGAGGGCTGGCTCTGCCCCCGTGTCTAGCCCAGAGGGCTGGGGCTTGGGGCTCCAGAATGCGGATTTCTGATGAATCTCAGGTGATGCTGCGGGTCGGGGACCACACTTTGAGAAGCTGTTACTGCTGATGAGCCAGGCTTTGTCTCAGGGCTGGATCCTGCCCAGATTTCTACCTAAATGGCATCCTTCTCCCTGATGGTCTTTCATGGGCTTGTGCCCAGTGTCCTGTAGCCTGCCCTTGGCTCTGCCATGGAGAGTGCCCTTCCGGGCCCCAAAATGCAGCTCCTGCTCTCTTTACCCCATCCACCCCTGGCTTCTTTTCCTCACTCGCTCGTTCTGACAGTGTTTATGTGCCCCTCCTAGGTGGAGGCTGGGGACACTGTGTCGCTGGCCTGCCTGCTGACCTGCCCTCTTCTTCCCACAGGCTCTTTGTCCTGGGCATCGGCTTCTTCACTCTCTGCTTCCTGATGACCTCTCTGGGAGGCCAGTTCTCCACCCGGCGCCTGGGGGACTCACCCTTCACCATCCGCACAGAAGGTATCTCGAGAACAAAGGGAGTAAAAGCTAGTGTTTTTGAGTCGAAGGGGAGGTGGGGGCCTCCTGGGGCCCTGTCCCAGCATCCTGGCCACCTCACAGGTGAATGGGTAAGGCAAGTGGGGCCTCAGCCTTGGCTGGGTGACCTTGCACACTGGCTCTGGTCCTTCCTGTGCCCGGAGGCTTCCTCTGGCCAGGATCTTCAGACCAGGGGAAGAGGCCTGGGGCCCCGGGTCTCCAGGCATCAGGAGAGACTGCCTGCATGGCTCCTTCAGTTGGGGTGTCGGGGGCTGTCCCTGGATATGACCCCAGCCTCTGAGACACACATGTTCTGTGCCTCTGGTCCAAGCTGTGGCCTCAGTGGGGGCCTGGCCTGGCCATGGGCTCCTGTGTCTCCTCTCTGAGCTCTTAGGCTGTAGATCAGGCCCTGTTCTTCACTGCTCCTGGCCCATGTGATGGTTTCGGGGAGTGGAGTTGTGGTTCAGAGCATGCATACGCTTCAGGCACCAGCTGAGATGGGTTAGCTCCTTGGTTCATCACCTCCTTGCTGCGTGCCACTGGCCAAGTCTCTTAGGTCACCAGCGGAGAGGAAAAACAGGAGCTTTCCAGAGGTTGGATTGGACGGGCTCACCCATGGAATTACCTGGTACAGGTGGTTGTCACACGGCATGGGTTTGACAAACTGGGAGTCCTCCTGCCGGGCCCTGCTGGGGATGGTGGCAGCGGTGAGCCATAGAATCCTGCCCAGGGTGCCCCGCGGGGCCTTTTGGTTAGCGGTGGAAAGGAAAGCATGGAGCAGTGGGGAGACTGAGGCAAAGGGGTTTCTGGAGACGCTTGGCTCGGGCGATTTCCAAGTCCCTTCTCAGACTCACAGGGCTCGGCTCTCTGGTCCCCTGTTCCCAGCGATGAGTATCGTACACATTCCAAGTAGCAGCGGTTGTCATCTAGAGTGGGTGCTCTGAGTGGCACTTACCACGCCATCTGCTAGCTCATCGTTCGATTCATCCGTTTGGTTTCGCACGTTCTCCTTTAAACTTGCAAAAGCTCCCAGAAGGAATCTCACACTTATTAGTCATTCAGGCTCGGTGTAAGTTGATTGATCCCGTTTCTGACTCGCAGAGATCACTCGATCTCCCTGAGCCTCCATGTTCTCCCCTGGCAGGCAGGGATGATGCCACAGCTTCCCCAGGGTGCGGGTATGAGGGTCCCCACTGGCCCCGGGTGGCGAGCGGGGGTCTGTGCACGCTGGGAGTGTGGAACCCGCCGAGGGCCCTGCAGGAAGGGCCCTGGGGCAGAAGACCGAGGAGGTGCGGTCTCACTTGGGGCTGAGGTTGAGAGGGGTTGGGCAGGCGTGAAGGCAAGCTGGAGGACTTGGGGGAGGGGGTCGGTGGTGGGGTGCAAAGGCTGACGGTCCGGCTCCCGGGGTGCGACCCCTGCAAGCGGGGTACGCCTGTCTGGCTGGGTGGCTGCCAGGGCTTCCGGAAGCCTGGCCTGCAGCACGGTCAGGGCTCTGAGAGGTCGGCTTAGGCAGGCTGGGACAGGAAGAGTTTGTGGCAGGCCATCGCTCTTCTGGGTCAGGGGGCCAAGGTGACGCCCCTGTCCCACAGCCCCTGCCCTGTCCTGCCAGCCTTGGGCCCAGGATGAGGAGACCGCAAGGGGCTTGTGAGGGCCCTGCTGAGGGTCTGCACTGAGAGGTGTGCCCGGAAGCTGGGGAAGGGCCGGCCCCAGCCTCAGCTCTTGTCCCTCACTGGGGACGGAAGCTGTCCAAGGTCTTGTGGGTGGACCAGGGAAACGTGCATGTGCCTGTGTGTGGATGCGTGTGTGCATTGGTGCAGGTGCTTCACCTTTTCATTGAGGCCTAAAATACACAAAGCGAACACGTAATCCGTGTCCTCAGATCCAGAAACAACACGAGCAGCCCCGGTGTCCCCGTGCCACCTCCCTGGCACTGCTTTCCTGCGGACAGTCACGACCTTCATTTCTGATAGGATAGAACGGCTGTGCCTGGGCTGGGACTTCATGAAGAGTGAGTGCTCCTTTGTGCGGTTCTTCCTCTCAACATTGACATGGGAGAGTCACCTCTCTCCTGGTATATGGTTGAGACGGGGTCTTGCTGTCCCTGAGTTGCTCAGGCTGGGCTCAAACTTGTGATCCTCCGGCCTCAGCTTTCCAGAGTGCCGGGATTGCAGGCGTGGGCTCCACCGTGTATTTCCCCACTATGTCATTGAGGGACATTGGGTTGTTTCTGGTTTGGAACTTTGGGAGTAGAGCAGCTGTGACCACTGCCGTGTGTGACCCCTGCTGGGCGCCTGCAGGGTTTCTGTCGGGGCATTCTGAGGAGTGGAGTCTCTGGGTCTCTCATGGGCTGTAGCATTAGTTCTAGACCAGGGTGATCGAGGTCAAAGCCTGGTCACATTACCCAAGTCCCCAGGCTGGGAGCTGAGTACCTGGAATATGGACCAACAGTCTGGGAAGAGGAGGCATGGATAAGGAGGGAGCCTTGGAGAAACCAGGAGGAACGGCCCTAAACCAGTTTATATCCCAATTCTCATTGTCCCATGATTTTTTTCTTCCTTTTACTTTTGAGACAGGGTCTGACTGTGTAGCACAGGTTGGCCTTGAACTCCTGGCAATCCTCCTGCTTCAGCCTCCCAAGTGCTAGGATCACAGGCCTGCATCACCATGTCTGGCTTGTCCCCCAAATTCTTTTTTTTGTTTCTTGGTACCAGGGATCGAACTCGGGTCCTTGCACATGCCCAGCAGGCTGCGAAACCACTGAGCTAAATCCCTGGCCCCCCCAAATTTTTTTATGGCCTTAGCTCCAGCTAATTTGTAAAGACTCAAGGCAGGGACGTGGGCCTGGAAAGCAGTGTGCATTGTGGTTTAAGAATTTTGATTCTAGAGAGAGGTCCTCCTCAAACTAGGTTCCACACTACGGCTGGGGACAGCTCCCAGGTGCCAGCATGACCCCAACAGGAGGAGGGAGGCTGGGAGGGGAGGTTGGCTGTGTGCCTGGCTGTGCAAGGTCCAGGAAGGACACTGGGGATGGTGGACTAGGGGTGGAGTGGTGGATAATGCCCGTTCTGTGGGGTCTGAGCCGCCCCTGGGCAGAATTAGGAGAAGGAAGCCCACTGAGGCCCTGCCATTTAGGAAGAAAAAAACAAACAAACACTGACATTGGTCAACAGAGCAGTCTGAGCACAAACAGGAAAAACACCTCTCCTCGCCCGCTGCACTGGAGAGGGAAGTGGGGTCCCAGGCAGACCAAGGCACTGGCGGGGCGGGGCGGCAGGGGAGGGTTTCCTGCAGGGCTGAGGAGAGCTGATCCAGCCCGCTGTGCCACCTCCTGGCGGGGCTGCACCTTCTGTGGGCCAGTGAACGCTTCATGATCGAGTGTGCCAGTTGGGATTACAAACGAAACAGGCATCTCCTGCATTCTGCACGCTCGTCTCACCGATCCAAGAGGGAAGAGGTGAACGGGAATCATCACTCAGGAGCTCTAACTTCATTTCCTCTTGTCACCGGGCAGGCCTGGGCACTGGGGGAGGCTGTTTGGGGCACCTCCCTCCCCAGGCAGCTTTGCCCCTCCACCCAGCGCCCCCTGAGCGGCCCTTGCTTCCCTCTCCAGGAAGTCACCTCTGAACACCTGGGCAGGAGCTAGCGGGGCTGTGGCTGGCTCCCTGTTTTGACCTGAAGAAGTAGCAGTTGGGGGCTTCTCTGGGGAGAGGTCCACGGGCTGGAGTCTGCCCTGTGTCTGCCCTGAGGTCTCCTGTGGCCTGGCCCTGCTAGATGCCCTGCCTTGCGTGCACTGGACCTGAGGATGCTCAGGTGCTGGATGGCTCCTGGGCTCTTCCCTCCAACAGTGGCTTTGGACAGCGGCCTGGCCCCGTGGGGATGAGAAAGCTGCATCCAGCCTCCCGGGCCTGTCCTGGTCTCCTCGCTGCCCAGAGCCCGGACACCACAGCCCTGGCTGGCTTTCTGGCATGGCGACAGCATTGTGCAGAGAGCCAAACCTGCATGTTTCTCAAGCTGTGCAAACCCAGAGGGACTCAACTGGCTCCTGAGGGCCGAGGAGGTCTCTCGTGTTGGGGAGGTGGGGGCTTGTTCAGTTTCCAGGAAGTAGCAGTGCAGGGTCGGGGAGAGACAGAGAGAAACAGAGAGTGTCTGGGGAGGAGATGGGCCTCGGCGGGTAATAAAAATACCCCGGTCTATAAATGTGAGGAGCCATTTGTATCTCTCGCGTCCCAGCTTTCCTTATTTATATGGAAATATGGCGGGAGCGTGTGTTAGTTCTGAGATGTATCGCTGGGGCCGCACAGTAAATACATTTCAATTCAG